>NC_142516.1:181817500-181978750 GCF_057876585.1 Rhinolophus sinicus
GCTTTCACACATGGACATGAGTAAATTTATCCACAGCATCACAGATGCTGTTCTACTGAAACATATTTCTATAAATGATGTCTCCATTACATGACAGGCTTACATATACTGGTATAAGTAACTTTTTTTTTTTTCATTATTGATGCAGCAAACTAATAGATTTTTTTCTAGCAATGTGTGCATAATGGTAAGACGATGAGAAATTTGACAACAATGCGCGGAAAACAAATAGAAGTAATTCGTATCATATATATGCTCTGTTGTGTGGAAAATGTCATGTTAGCCAGTGGTTTTCTGTATCCTCTATTTCTTTACTTCAAGAAACAATAGTCTATATATAGGTATGCAATGCTTTTCTAGAATGGCTCCATTTTCTCATTTTCAGCACGATTTCCTATTTGCTCATGTTCCCAGCAATACAAATGAAGAGCTAGCTATGCATGCCCCAGCAACACTGCCTCCCATCACGCTGGACATGGTAGTGCTCTTTCATCAGCTGGGCACGTGCTTGCATGGGACATGTTTGTTTTCTAACAGTTTGATTTACGAAGGAATTACATATCAGTTTTGTCTTCTGCTACCTACAGCTATACATAAATAAAAGTCATAACTTTATTTTAACAGTAAACATAACCACGGCTGAGAAATATATTGGAGCAAGCAACATCTGTTTAGAAAAGGCTGATCCTTAATCTTGTTTGCCTTTTTAAGGAGAAATTATTAAATATCCCTGTTTTATCACTCATCATCTTCTGAACAAAATACATTCTTAGAATTGGTATGTCTTCAATGAGTAGAATGAATTTTAAAGTATTAATATAATAGAGTTAATGAACAACTAAGTACCCAAATTAAAAACAAAAAAATATATGTGTTGCTCTAGTCCACAATTTAACATAGTGATAGTAATCCAGGTAATGTAACTCTGTTGGAAATATTCTAAGCACTCCCTTAGCAAAGTCATTACAGACTGGCCTGCTGCTTCATATAATTTCTGTGATAAGCTACTGAAAATATAATTGGCTTTAGCGCTAAAATATTTCTTCACAAAGTAAGTACAACAGACGAATAAACCTCTTTGATTCATTTATTTATAGCAATTTAAGGAAGCTCATTAACACATTTCCTTTGCAGATATTTGTATTAAACAGGAATGTTCAATGAAACACTGCAAGGATCTTTAAGAACCCATATTCCTTACCATAAAATCATGTTTGGGGATGAAAAATTTGATTAAGTGAAATAGGTATCCACTTAATTTGCTGCCAGAAATAGCAAGTACTATTTTTGTCTCTTACTGAGATATAATGGAAGTTGTTACAGAAATTTATATTTTTCTTGAATAATATTTTTCTCTAAAATCTTAGTAAATGCTACCTACTTATTATTCCATACTGAGATTCTCTTTATAATACTTTCAGTTTGAGAGTTGGCTACATGCCCATATATTACGCATTGGAGCATTTACTGTTGCCCTTTACTGTTTCTTTGCTCATTTTATTTTATTTTATTTTTGCATGAATCATGATTTGTAAGCAAGTGAAACAAAGCTCTAGTGAGAGATATCCCAAAACTTCTTTGCCAATTCAAACACAGATCTCATTCAATTAATAGGTCATATTAAATAGAATTTTCACTTTACCTTAAGTATAGGCATGTCAAATACTTTCTGTCAATACATCCATGAGTCATTTGACCTTTCCTCTCCAATCTGTTCCTTAACCTAAATCCCACATTAGCACTCATGTAAACTACCATGTATTCATTTAGCCTCATGCCCGTATCAACCTCTGAAGTTTTCTCTATCTTGATTCTCCTTCTAATTAGATGTGAACTCAAACATGTTTTTACAGTGATGACTATTGTTTTTAAACAAATTTCTGTCATATTTTTCCATACAGTTTTATTTTTTCATTGCCTCAAAACATTTGGTAAGACAAAATAATAATTACACATGCATCTAACTTAGATATTGAAGACAAATAATTAGTATGAGGCAATTTCTTGAAAATATGATTTGACCCAAGGTGTATGTCTTCCAGGGCACCAATGGACATTCTCTTAGTTCTTCGTGGTAGAATCCACCCCTCTTTGCCTAGATTACAGTATCCATTATGAAGTCCTTTCAATCTACCTTTTCCATCTTTCCACTAAGTAATAGTGCATTACATTTAACCTTCAAGTCCCCTTCAATCTACCTGCCCATGCCTTAATGCTCTAGCTCTGATTCCACTTTTGACATATGTACATAATTAATGAGACTCTTGAAAAAATACTTACAAATCAAACCAAGTAAGATATTGAAATGCCTAAAAATGATCTATACAATAAATTCCTGATTATGTGTGCATGTATATAAGTGTGCATGTTTATTCATTTATCCATTTTTCTTATAGACATTAAGGCGGGGAATTATTAATATATTTTTCAAATTCCAGAATCTCAAAATAACTTTATCTCAAAACCCCACTCCTAAAAACTCTATTTATTACTATTGATATCACCATATACATTTTAGTTTGTATACTCCTGGTACTTATTTTATTGATTTTTTAAATTATGTTTAAAGTCTTTCAGGACAATAGTATTTATATGAATCTAAAACTTATTTGTAGATGTGAACCTCTTTAGAACTCTTGCCAGAATTTCTCAATGTCAGGGAAGTCTCCCTCTCCATTCCCTCTCTCTCCTCTCTCTCTCTCCATATATATATATATATATATATATATATATATATATATATATATATAAATATATATATATATGTAATATATATATACATGATAAATCTGTGTGATGTATTCTCAACTAAGTAAATAAACATACATGTAAACGTATATATTTATACACACTATATATGCCACATTGGTGTATGTAAATATACAATTCTATATATACATACATTATACGATATACACATTTATATAGCTATATAGGTAAATAATATTTTCCTGTTTTAACACACAGACATCTGATACATAAAAAAAGAATAAAAGTAGAATATCAGTATATATGGAATATACTTTTATTCTTATTTTTGTTTTTCATTGCTCTTACTTTTTCTGTTTCTATTTTGTTCATCAGTTTTGTACCTCTAATATGGAAGTTCCCCCAATTTTTCCTTTTTCTTCAAATGACATACTTTTTATATATCAGAACAAAAATAACATAATGAATATTTCCATAATCAAAACCCACCTTAAAAATCAGTCTTTTGTGTGTGTATCATTTAATATCATCCCCTCCTTTCCTCCTATCCAGAAGTATCACCCTGAATTTAGAGTTCATAAAACCTATGTATGTTTTTATAGTTTCATTATGTATGTTTATATTATAAATGATACATTTTATTAATTGGCAACATTTTTAAATGTCATGGTATCATACTGTATAACGCATTTTCACATTGCATTATTTCCTAAATGTTATTTTTGTAATATTTATCAAAGTATATGTGGTTTGTTAATTCATTTTCACTTCTGTATACCATTCCTATATTTAAAGACATAGATATTTATAAATCAGTTCTCCATATGGTAAACATTTGGGTCATTTTCAACATTTACAAGTAAAAATATATTTTTGTGTTTGCTTGTGAATATATATGGGTTTCTCCTAAGTATATAAATAAAAGCTAAATTACTGTACCAAAGGATATGAACCTCTTTACCAGTTATTTCTAAATTTGTCTAGAAATAGTCCTACAAATTGACCCATCACCATTGAGTAAAAGTTTTAATTATTGAATGTACTAATTAATTCTTAATGCTTTTTTGACTTAGTTTTAATCTGAGATATGAAGAAAACATGAAGTTTTCTTCAATTGATGTTTGAATACATGTTTGATTATGAGCAATTTGGAACATCTTTTCAAATGTCTATCAGTTCTCCTCCAAATGATTTGTATGAATTGTCTGTATTTTAGAGTCTAGTTACATTTTTAGGTTGTAAGTATTGCACATATCTTCTCCAAATCTACCACTTGTGTAACATGATAAACCTGTGTGCTGCATTCTCAATCAAAGTAAGTAAACATACATGTAAAAATATATATTTACACACACTATATATGCCACATTGGTGTATGGAAATACACAATTCTATATATACACACAGTATACGATATACACATTTATATAGCTATATATGTAAATAATATTTTCCTGTTTTAACACATGGACATCCAATACACACATGCATGCATACATCAGAAAGAAATATCTAAAAATTGTTGTCAGAAAAGATGATTATGGTACCGATGACAATACATTTATAAGTGAGCTAATATTAGTATGCTTCATATTAATGAATGTTTCTACATCTCCAATAATCAATGTATTTATTTTGTAAAAGTATATTGTGCACTAAGAAAAATTAAGTCACTATCTTTTGTCACATAATTAATAAATGTTCATGGCTAAAACTCAAATCTTCCTTTCAAATAATCAACAGGACATATCTAGTATTTTTATCTAGGCTTATCAAAATCATAGGTCAGGTAGTCAATTTGTTTGGTACAGGACTATCTTAAAATGACCTCTTCACATCTCTGAGGTGAACATATATGTTTTATTTTAAAACATCCATTCTCAATTAAATTAGATATTATATATAGTCTCATAGATCAATGCTACTTTAAATAAACAATAAGAATCAGCACCTGATATATTTTATAATAGTATAGATGACATATTTTCAAACTTGATTATAAATGTGAGATGTTAACATCTTAGGGCTGCAAAAACTAATTTATAAAATCAAATTCGGAAGTAAAATCATGTATATATAAATTGTTGTGTGTTTTTTTCTTAGTGGCCTAGACACCAAATAATTACTATGAAAGGTTTCTTTTCCATAACAGAAATTCTGGAGTTGGAGCATTATCCTTCTTCAAATATTTCTATTAATATTTGAAAAAATGACTAGAATAGCATATTACTAATATTGAAACCTTGTTCTCAGAGATGTATGTGTAAATTAAGCACAAGATTTCTTTCACACTGGGATAGTACAACATTCACATTACAGGAACATTTAGAAAAATGTCCCTTTACCATCATTAGAAATTCTAGGCCCTGTTTTGTGATTCTACATGTATTTTACTCTAATCCACATGTTTAGTGTTTTTCAGTAAAATGTATGAAGCAACAATTTTATTACTTCTCTTTAATAAATAAAAATCATGTATAGCTCTCAATTTCTCATAAGACAGAACATTTCTTCTCACTAAATGCTGTTTTTCCTCACTGTTTACTAATACCCGATCTTATACTCCCAGACATAATATTCTACTTATTGTTGGTCTGGAAACCCAGTTTATTGTCATACTGAAGACAAAGATGGTGAGGTTTGATAGCTTTTTGTGTGTACTCCCAGCATATGATGGTGAGCACATTCTCCGCAGTCTTTATTGAAACTGTGCTACACTTTATCCCTTTTGTCCATAATACTTACGCAAATGACATAACACTAATATAAAATACTGCTAATGTTTAGTACAAAATTTTATGCAAGCTCTTACTCTTTCTATCTAGGTTTCTTTTATCTTTATTGTAATTGCTTCAGATACACACACACACACACACACACAGAAACACACACACACACACACACACACACACACAGGTTCAGATGCCACCTTAACAAAGTATGTGACCATCCTAAGGCTGCATGTCACTGATCCTGGTCCTGTTTCATATCTGAGTGAACTATATACAGATTAATAAGAGATGCTTATAGCAGCGAAACAATGGATTCTTTAGTGCTATATTCTTCTAAAATCTCCTGGTTGCATATACTTATATACATGTAGTCTAAAATTTCATTGATTGAATTATTCAGCCTGAGATTTATCTTTGCTTATTAATTGTGGCCCAACATCGTTAAAATAAGATAAAATTCACTGTGAAATATTATACTTCATTAAGTTTGAATACCAGAGACTTTTTTTTTTTTTTTGCAATGCTTATGTTAGCATCTGTTCTCAGTTTTATATCACAAATGACCTAAACATTTATATCAACCTTTAGCATTAAGGGTTTTAAAATGGTTCATATACTTAAAAAGCAAAAAAGCAAAAAAGCACTGAAGCAAAATCATTAACCTAGTCAGTGACAAGAGATGTGCTTTAAGTTTAGAATTTACCCAAGGAAAGGATGCCAATAAGCAGTGATGAGTTCCACAAAGCAGGTGCATAACAGCAAATAGAACAATCACTCAAAATCGCTCATTTCCAACCGAAAAAAAAATGAGAGATCTGTGTCAATTGACTTCAGCTAACAATCTGTAGAAAATGGACTTCAAAACTCCTTAAGGTCACTTTGTCTACAGGCATGACATTTCAGTACCATATTAGAACTTTATAGGTGATGTAAAATTTGAGAAGTACCTGGAGTACCCAAGCCACAGATTTGACAGCAAGTAGTAATCAAGGTGGACTATTGATTTTGCTACATTAATGTTATAATCTGAAAAAGTCTGTAATTGGTAACATGAAAAAAAAAAGCACCAGAAAAATAGAAACTGTTGATTCCGAAAGAAATACAATCCCTAAAAGAAGATGCCATAGTATTTTAATGAATAGTCAATGTCACTCAAAGTGACCCACATTTTAATAATAGCTTCGTTTTAAAATATTTATTAAACAAAATCTGGATGCTATAAATTATACAATAAATTATACAATAGAGTACCTAAAACCACAAACACCAAATGTCAGGCAATGTCCAAGGGAATTGGGATTGGAAAAATAAATTAAAAATAAAACAATGCAATGTGTCAGTTTGGGAAACATTTTAAGTTAGTGATGGGATATTGAAGTGAATTCCAGTGAAAGTGCAGAAAACAATAATGGAGGATATGCATGTTTATTTAGGTGTCATTTATAAATGTTTTACGAAATTTAGAGATTCATTTTTTTATCAAAATGATTTAAATGACAGTGTTTGAGTATGCTAAATATTGAAAGCAGCTTTCTATTTATGTGTCTAGGACAGGTGACAAACGTTTTTTAAAGGCAAACTGTGTCTCATTCTTGGCTTTGGAAAATAAAATCTCTCACTCCTCTGTTTTCTACAGGCTCCCTTTTCTATAAATGTCGGTTTAACTACTGAGTGATAAGTAACTGACAACTTCAATATGATTCATCTGAGGACTAAAAACATGAAAATATACAATGCTGTCTCCACGTTATTGTTTCGTGTGTTTTTTTTTTTTACCTTATTAATTTTTAATAACAACTTGAGCTCTAGTAGGTTCACTTCTTAATGCACCCTAAATGAGGTGTGTGGTAATTGTATACTCAACCACGTTGCCTTTTTGGCTGTATAGTGATTAGATATTCCAGAGAAGGGTAGCATTTTAGTTGTTAATTTAATTAGCTGGTAAAGTCAGGAATAAATTTTAGTTTTATTAAAAGAGAAAAAGCATTTTTGTTTTGTTTTTTCTTTAATTGAAAACTTTATTTTTTAGAGCAGTTTTAGGTTTATAATGAAATTAAGGGGAGGTACAGAGATTCTTCATATACCCACTGCCCCTACACATGCATAGCTCCCCCATTAATAATATCCTTCACCAGATTATTATTATTATTTTTTATTTTTTACCCAGGATGAACCTACATTGACACATCATAATCATCTAAAGTCCTTAGTTTATATTTGGGTTCCTTCTTGGTATTACTATGGGTTTACCATACATTCTATGGGTTTGGACAAATCATTATTATAACATCACATAATATATACTCACTGCACCAAAACCCTCTGTTCTCTGCCTATTTACACCCCCCCCCCCATCTTGCCTCTTGCAACCACTGATCTATTTTCTCCATAGTTTTGCCTTTTCCTGAATGTGACATAGTTGGAAGCATAACAGTATGTAGCCTTCTCAGATTGTCTTCTTTTACTTAGTAATAAGCATTTAAGCGTCCTCCATGTATTTTAATGCCTTGATAGTTCATTTATTTTGAGTGCTGAATAATATTCCATTGTCTGGATGCACCAGACTTTATTTATCCATTACTGAAGGACATGTTGCTTGCTTCCAAGTTTTGGTAATTATGAGTAAAGCTACTATAGACATCCGTGTGAAGGTCTTTGTGAGAACCTATGCTTTCAGTTACTTTGAGTAAATACCAAAGAGCATTATTTCTGGATTATATGGTAAGAGTATGTCTACTTTAGTGAGAAATCACCAAACTGTCTTCCAAAATGTCTGTACTATTTTCCATTCTCACCCGCAATGTATGAGACTTCCTCTTACCCGATTTCTTTGTCAGCATTTGGTGCTGTCTGTGTTCTGGATTTTGACCCTTCTAATTGTTGTGTAATAGAATATTATTGTTGTCTTATTTTGCATTTCCCTAATGACATATGATATGGGACATCATTTCCTATGCTTATTTGCCATCTGTATATTTTCTCATATTTTTTCTTTAAGTATTTACTTAAGATCATTATAAGAGTGTTCATATTTACACATAAAGCAATATTTCAAATAGTTACTCATTAAGGCTAAATTTCATTGTACCTGGAAAGATGGGGAAAGTATATTAATTTTGCCTTAAATATAGATGACATGTTTTCCTGCTAATTGCAGAAGGTGATGAAATGGAGTCAAGAAGATTATAGAACATATAGAGCAATCCACAGACTTATCCATCAGAAAATAACAAGTATTAATATTCTTAATATCTACAAAATAGAAACTACTTCACATAAAATGCCTGCCTTTAAGAAGTAGAACACTATCTTGATTTAAATTACATTTTCTTCCCATTTCCTAAGAATAAATTTGGTTAAATTCCTTATGAGTAATAACTAATTTAAAATTGAATTGAGGTAGAAACAAAAGACAAAGGACTTAAAATGGCAAAATAAAAATCAATCTAGAAAATTGAAGGACTTGTTTCCCTTTCTTTCTTCTAGGATTACAATGACTTAACTGCCATTCTCATTTTGCAGGATTGTTATGAGTGTTAGTGAGATATCGTACCGTCTTTCCCTGAAAATAAGACCTGGCCGGACAATCAACTCTAATGCATCTTTTGGAGCAAAAATTAATGTAAGACCCAGTATTACATTATGTTATGTTGTGTTATATTATGTTATGTTACGTTATGTTATATTATACCCAGTCTTATAGTAAAATAAGACTGGGTCTTCTATTAACTTTTGCTCCAAAAGATGCATTAGAGCTGATTGTCCAGCTAGGTCTTGTTTTCAGGGAAACACTGTATGTTAATATACTTAGCCCATCACAGGGTTTCTACTCAATCAATGTGAACTATATTTGAATTCTAGGCTTGTCTTTACACAGACTTTCAAGAAATTGATTGATCTACCATCTGTCAATAATTTTTAAAGACAAAATTAAAAGGGTCTAAACTTTTAAAGCCTCTAGTGGCACACTAAGTTTTCTACCTATGAAACAAAGGAGATCCTCCAGAGACTGTGATCAAGGGAATTAAAATATTACAATTTTGCTTTAACATAATTAATCTCACATGATCGGGAAGTGATTGTGTGTGCATTCATATGCATGGACGAATAAAGAATGATTAAGAAAGAGTCTCTCAAAATTCGACTGGTTGAGTTGGAAGACAAATATCTTGATTCCTTCTAGTATTTTGTTGTTGTTTCTTTGTTTGTTTGTTTTTGGCATATGAGCCTGAATACATTGCTGTTGTGAACTTCATTATTTGTATGTGATAATAAGTCTCTCACTATGCTCACCTGGGTTATTCTCTCTCTCGTTTTTTTCCTGACAGTCCACACAAATAGTAATAAACTTATCTGATACCTGCTGCTTTCTTTATATCATTTAGAAATGAGTTACTGTTATACTTTTAGGATAAATTGAATTCTATTCTTTTAAGCATGGATTTGACTGGTCTGATACTTCAGATTTTTTGCTTTTTATTATGTTACTGAATATGATTAAATCCAAAGTGATAGATGGTAGGAATAGTGCCATACAAATCCTGTTGCTATTGTGAATCTGGGATTTGTCTCCATGGACACTGAGCCAAGCTAACACTCAGGGATTCATAGCCTAACATTGACACTGAAGCCTGAGAATTTAACCAGTCTTTATTAAAATGAAGTGACGATAGATTAAGCAAACGTCGTGTACATTACATAAAGAAGTAACTTATCAAATTTCCCTACAGCAATGCATTGAAAAGAGACTATTAAAACCTCTAGAATTTTTAAGCAGTAAAGGTAACTCCTTTCTCCAATCTTAGTGTTTACAGCGTAATAATTTTGATGCTTAGACTAAGACACACATATGATAATAGAGTAGAATGCAAACATTATCATATGATTAATGAGGGCATATTTATTAATCTAGAGTAAAATTAAAACTCAATATAATAAGCATCTCTATTGACTTTGAAATAATAGAAGTTGTCCAATGGTGTTTCTATCTACATTAAAAAAAGAAAAGAAAAGAACAAAATGTTAGATTAAAGTGAAAATGTTTAATCAATCAGTTAATTGAATTAAGTTATACAAAAAGTGCTATATTAAGAAGACTCTAATTTTTTCTTGACTATAGTTGAGTACTGGAAACCAGCTTTGTAACATGGTTGCTGGGAGAGTCGTAGGTGCAGATTTGCGTTCTTGGAAGAAAGGCATCTTTACTACATTGCGTGCTTGCCTGCTTACTATTTCCCTCACCCATTGACCTACTTACTTATTCTGGACAGCAGCAGGTAGACTCAGGTTTCTGTGGCATAGGTACAGTGTAGTCCACCAATGGTTGATTGACCTTTACTTATTATTTTCCTCAGAATAGCAATAAAGGAAATCGTAATTTACTAATGATACAAAACAATCATTATCTAATTGCTAGTTGAATTTATGTATGTTACTATAGCAATCATGCCTAACTTCAAATAAATTAGGATAATAATGTTTATAAAGAACCTCATGTGATATTCAACATACATTTTCAATTCTTTTTAAATTACATGAAACATGACAATTGTAAGTAATTCATTAAAAGTAATTCTAATTAAGGCTTATAAATGTTTATAAAGCCAAAAAATCTATAGTTTACTTTTACTTGTAGTTGTAGCACCCATCCTTATGTTTCCCCAATATATCAGTTTGATGGTTTCTGATTTGGCCTTGGTTTGTCTGGATTATTAGTGCAAGGCAAGGATTCTAAATTATTTTTGGTATCTGCAAAACGGAGTAAATTTTCTCATGACGCTCTTTCAGCAAGCTCTCCTTCTACCTATCCCAGGTATAGTTTTCAGTTTCTTGCCAATAAAAAGTGTGCACCATTGGTGGCGCACAAACACTACCCAAAAAAAGCACTAAAACCTTTTAATCGAAAGAAAAGAAAAAAACCTTTGATGTCTGCTTACTTTTAAATAGGAACAATTATTGATGTGTATGTTAGAGTTTCCGTCAAGACTTGAAACAGAAGTAACTAAATGTGATAATATAAAATGAAAATCTGTTGTCTTGCTATATTCAGCTATAGAAGCTAAAGAACATATTGGAAAATTGTGTGTTGTAGAAGTGGAGGACAAATTTAGAAACAAATTTCCAGCTAAAGAACCAGAAATCATCTGTTGCTTTGTTTAAAGCTATATTGCAAAGGCCAACAGACTTTTAGAATGAATTCAAGTTTTAAATGGAGTAAAAATTGCTAATATTTAGCAAAATAAATGTTAATCTATGGACTGATATTGGCATTAATTACGTTATTAAAAATTCTAAAGATGCACAAGATAAAAATTTGTTACCAAATTCCCCATTTGATTTTACAAATTTATGATTCAAGTTGGCTTGGTGACATCTTATAATGAAGCTGCTTTAATTTCTTCCAAAATACAAAGCCATTAAACTATTTTCCATATTCTACTTCTCTCCTGACAATTATGGCAAAACGGCACATAAATTTACTCTCATTTTTTTTAAAATGGCAAATCCTTCCATTATTGAATGTATTAACTTCTTTCTTTAAATAATAATTCCAATAATTCTAAAATCAGCCCCCATGAATAATGGCTGGCTATATTTTTGTGTTGTAAATTCATTCGCCTTTCTAAAAATCAGATATAAGAAAACATCAAAACGTGATTATCTATGAAGGGTCACAAATGTTAGTAATAATTGTCTATCACATGTCTTCTCTTAGTCTGCATGACTGAATCTCTTTCAGTCAGACTCTCCTTGGTTTTAATTGGTTATTAAACCTATCATTCTTATCTCACAACCTGGTAAAGGAATAAAACGCAAGAGAAAGTGATGACCATTTAGAAATTAGTGTCCTGTAAGTAAAAAGAAAAGAAAAACAACAATGAGATAGCCATTAAATAGTGGAACTCCCTTCTTTCTCTGACGTAATAATTAAGGCCATAAATATGGGTTAATAAACAGTTGTATCTGGCGTGTAAGAGCCAAAAGTTGTATCTCCGTCTTGTTGGTTTTTCCCCAAAGTATGGAAACATATATAATCAACTGTTTTCTGCAGTAATGCGAATGGATACACCACAGTTAAAATATATATTTAAACATATGTTTGAAACAAACTCTGGAAAAAATAACAATTTTTAAAAAATTTTATGAAAGAAAAATGAGGCCTAGAGCTTAAATGCTATTTTAAGATTCACCTACCTAGTTAAGGGTGAGACTCATATTTAAACTTCAAAGCCCATTCAATTTCTTGTATATCATGGAGTAGGAGGATGCCCCAGCTGTAGTATTTAGTCATAGTGTAAAATTCCACATTTAAAACTTCACACGTGGACTATGTTAAGATCCCAATGGTGTCTCAGTGGCAACATGGCTAGTGGAGTGGAGCGAATTAGAACTCTAGATCATTGGAATAGGAATTACTTGAAAATGTAGGACAATTAAAAATGTATTTAATTTAAAATAAATTCAATGTTGCCCAGGATGCTAGGGAGACTATCTGAACTATGTAAGAAAGTCCCCAAGTTGGGGTTGGGAGGTTATATTTGGTCATTGATAATGGTTTGATAGATTTAAGGTTGGTTTTAAGGAAAAGTTTTTTTCTGGGGGATGAGACTGGGCAGGTGATAAGACTCAAAAACAATGACCCTAGTAAGAAAAATAATGTAGTCACAGAATTTTGAAACAGAGTGAATGTGGGAGTTTGAAAAGCATCAACCCTAAGGAAAGTTATAAAGAGAGCAGAACAAAAAGACAAAGTAAAGTGATAAAGGAATACTAAGCATTGTGGAATGTTACAATTCGAGATGTAATAGTTTGGACCATATTTATCAAAGAAGAAGCTGAATGTTATTTGTTTTATTGTTTTATTATGTATATTCCACCTCTAGGCATAAATGAATCTCATCCAGGAGGATATATTAAGTACAATGTAAAAAAAAATCAATGAACTTTCATGATGTGAAATAACACATGATTAACTAGACCTATAAAAATGATTTTAAATTCATTGCTAAGAAAAGTATATTATTTCATAACAGCAACTTTGAAATGATATTAAATAATAAGAAAGTGTTAGAATAAAAAAAATCAACACTTTTTCAAAACAAAAATTCCATTTTAATAATATTTGAGTTTATCACCAGATATACACTTAAGAAATTCATCAAGAAAACAAACAAAAATGTTTAAGTATCTTATAAGCTAAAAAACTATTCAGAGTGAATTTTTATACTTTAAAATGTTTGTGTAATTCAAGTAGCACTGCGTTAGTTATGATTCCACTGAATATTATTATATCACTTAGATAAACAAAATTTAAACATGTGAATTTTAAGAAATTACATATGATGAATTTAAATTGTGAGGTTCATGGAAAATTAGTAGTATTGTTGACTGCAGGTAAATGCATTGATCTAATATCTTTCCTGTGAGATTGAAGCTGCTTTACATAATTTGTTTGGACTTCAGGTCAATAAGATATACTTTTTTTTTTCTGCTTTAGATTTTTATTACTTATTTTTCTCCAAGTACAACATGTTTATAAAAAGACATAAAATTACAATTAAAAGCCAGAGTCAGACATTTTTTTTTTTTTTTTTTTGGTACCTAGTCTGACTGACTTCAAAATCTACTTCTTTCAACTCTTTTCAGTTTGATTTCTTCTAGTGCTTATCTCAATAACTATATAAAATAGTTACACCTACTTCTTCATTTAACAGCTGTGGCATCATGATAAATATATACACATCATTATATATATATATATATATATATATATATATATATATATGTATCATGAGATACATATATATGTATACATACATATATATATATATATCATGATGGGTCACAAATGTCAGTAATAATAATCTATGACATGTCTTCTCTTATTCTGCATGACTGAATATATATATATATATATATATATATATATATATATATATATATATATACACATTCTTCATCCCTGTTCCTGGCACAGAACTCCTAAAACCTTTGGATTTTCCTAACTGAAGAGAGCAATAAAGGTGTATTTTGTTTTGTTAATTAGGTGATTTTGGACAACACCAAAGGATGGGGCTGATTGTCAGAGACTCAACCGAATCATTAGAGGGTTGGAAGTTTCAGTTCCACCATCTAAATTCCTGAGAGGCTATAGAGACTAGAAGATGAGTCAATCACCAATGGCTAAAGAGTTAATCAGTCATGCCTCTGTAAGGAAGCCTCCATAAAAACCAAAAGGACAGGGTTTGGAGAGCTTTCATTTTGGTGCGTGCATGGAGATTTGAGAAAAGAGATCACTGAACTTGGAGAGGCCGCAGAAACTCATCCTTTTCCCACACCTTGGCCTATGGATCTCTTCCATCTGGCTGTTCCTGAGTTATACACTTTTATAGTAAACTTATAATCTAGTAAGTAAAATATTTCTCTGAGTTCCGTCAGTAGCTCTAGCCAATTAATGGACTCCAAGGAGGTGTTAGAACCTCTGCTCTATAGCCAGTTAGTCAGAAGCACAGGGGGCAATCTGGACATGAAATCGGCTTCTAAAGTGGGGGGAGGGGCAGTCTCCGAGGACGGAGCCCTTAACCTGGGTCCAAAGCTACCTCCAGTACATAGAGTCAGAATTGAGTTGAATTGTAGAGGACTCACCTAGTGTCAAAGAATTGCCTGGTGGTGTGGAAAAACCACCCTGAACACATTGGAAGTGAATCTGAATTGCGTGCAGAATCTTAACAACTTTAGATAATACCTAGCGAACATTCTAAAGAATACTGAGGATTTAGATGATTTACAGTATTCTATCAACCCAATGTTTGATAAATAAATTATAACTGCTTTTAGTTGTACTTGTGTTAAGAGTTGTAATGTTATATTTAGATACTACACTCAAGCATATATTTCTTTAGAAATAGTCAACATATCTCATAACCCTCAGAATTTTAAGGTGAATATGTCCCCGTACACTCTTTTAAATTTCTTCTCTAATACCAACATTTTCTAACATTTTTAACTTTTTCCACATGTTACATTTTTAGGTCACTAATCATTTTACTTCTAGGCCACTAATATTTATATTTTTCCTAAAATCATAAAAAGAAAATGAACTTTGAAATCAGTGTTTCATTTTCTACCACCATCCATTGTTGCTATTGGAAAGTATAAAACAGATCAGTGTACACTGGTTACCCACCCAGGGAGAACTTTAAACATTTCTGCCCACTGCATGTTGGTGTCAGAGTCACCAAGAAGAACCCAACTCCGTCATGCACTGGATGGAACAATGCTTATTCACGTAGAGAACAGGCCGTACAAGATCAGCTTTACTAACGGTCATTGGTCTCCCATGGCCAGCCGGTCTCTCTTGGAGACCAATGCCGGGCAATTTGCCTACGTAGGAGTACACCTTAAAAGACACCGTACCCTCCCCTCAGAGGGCAGATATAGCAGTGGGGTTGGGCCAGGTGCCATAGGATGCACATGCTTCCAGCAAAGACAAAAGAGCATCCCTTTAGACTGAAACAGGGAAAGATATTTCCACACAAGGTGATAAGTTGGGCACAGGCTGTATGGGTTCTTTATATCTTGGTAAGGAAATATGCCAAGCTCAGGCCCCGCCTCATGCAGCCCAGTAGGGGCCACAAAGGACTGCATGCTGATAGATACTGCCTTTCCCAACAGAAAGTCTTATTTAAATCCACTGCTTTTATTTTATACATGATGTTGTTTTTGTAACAATGAGCTTTTAGGATCTATTTATTATGAACGTTAAAAATTTCATTAGAATTTTCTGGTTCTGTCTTATTTTTCATTTTGGTCATTCAATATAACCTTTCAACATAAATATATGCCCTTCAACATTGAATATTGTTTTCTGTAAATTTTTTAACACTTTTCTTTTCTTTCAATACTCTGTTCTTTCTTCTACAGCCTCCTATTAACTAGGTTTTTGGATCTTTGGATCACATTTCTCACATTTCTCATTTTTATCTTTTTGTTCAAATTTTAAACAAATTTCCTTAGTTTTATTTTTAGCACCTTTTTTGATTTCTAACTGTATCTATTTTATATATAGATGCTTACTCTAGGAAGGTATATATGCATATGTGTGTATATTTGTATGTAGGTTGGTATGTGTTTATGTGTAGTTATGTGTTATATATATATATGTATTTGTACACATATGTGTATGTATACATTTTTCAAGAGTGAAAATCAGCTAGTTACCCATCACTTGAAAAGTAGATACATTATATTATATACATCCCACATACACATATCAACATATGTCAAGTTTAAGAAACAAATGCTGACTGAAAACAAAAGCAACATGTGACAAAAATATTGAAAAAAGCATTATCTCAAAACATATATAAACAAAATAATCATGTTGCTTAAAGTAGTGAAAGAGAATGGAATGGTTTGTGTGTATAAAAGGGAAAATATCAATAAATAAAAGAAAGTCCTTTCACAGTCTAGTGATGAAACTATGTTGATCTGTGGTCCAAATAACAAAATGCACCTAACCAATGCATGTTAATTTGTGTTCAGTACGTTTGTCACTGCTGGGTTAAAATTAACACAATCAGAGTAGCTAAGGGAATTCCTCAGAGCAATTTTTAAGTAATTAAGATCACCGTGGTTCATTTTGCTAGGAAGCTATAAAAGCATACTTAAGTTAAACATAGTTTAGTTTACCTATGAATTGTTTTCTAGCAATTCAGTCTTTATGTTTTAAGTCATTTTGTACAATCCAGTCTATGTATTTCAAAGTTACTTTTCTTATTTGATATGGATATGTTGCCTATGAGATCCAAAGTATCAATCATATAAGTGGCTGGCTAACGCATGTTTATTAGAAATATATAGACTGAACTGAATAGCCTTTGTTTTTTCATTACAAAGACTATTTCATTCAACAAATATATGCTTGTTCTTATATTTGTTATTATCACTATACCTGGTTTTTAATATTGAGTTGCAAAAAGAACTATTGTATTTTTGAAGCTGCTTCATAGATATTCTCAAATTCCTACTTTACCCGTAATTTCACATAATAGTTGAAGTAAAAAAATAAATAAAATAATCTTCTAAAGTCAACATGTTCTATTTCCTCTTTAATCATGGTGAATAAATAAAAAAAGACATAAACATACATCCACAACAATGACATCAACCAAAGCATCAAACCCCATTGACTGAGAAGGCATAATTCTGCAAAATCTGTGCCTTGTATCACTTTCAGATGGCTGGCTGGTGCCGCTCAGTCCTAGAAATATAAAGATGGGTAAAGATTTTCAGCAATTCAGAATGCAGTGAGAAGCAGAGGACGAGGGACAGGGACTCAACAACTACCCTCATCGTTGTTATTATTGATTATTAGTAGAATACCATCATTCCATTGATGGATTTCCTGAAGCTCTACATGGCAATGACTGAGAAAAGCCACATGTGCTTGTTTTGGCAGCACATAGCGGTGTACAAAACCTGGAATGACACAGAGAAGTTTAGCTGGACCCTGTGCAAGACTGACACGTGAATTTATAAAGTGTTCCATAGTTTTTATTGTTTATTGGGTCCGGGAATTTGGTTAAGTTAATACAAATTTCTAAAAATAGTGTTGGTGGTGGCATAACATTGCGAAGGTAATTAACGTCATGGAATTTACACTTAAAACTTATTAAAATAGCAAATTTTATGGTATATATGTATATATACATATATATACACGTATATATACATATACATATATATACATATACATATATACATACATATATATATTTCTTGCTTATACACACTTTGTTTTGCAATTTAATCTGCTTGTATGTTTGAAATTTATTTATAAATCTCTTGCAGTTTTGGTAAGACAATCCCCTCACCATTTCATTTTTTTTTACTCATTCTGCTAAAGAGCCAAAGCACCTTTTACTTCTAATTTACAAGAATGAAATTTGACATGTAACCATCTTTTAATTTTTGTCTCACAAATTATAATTCTAGAACTGTTCTCTCTAAACAACATAAACAAAAGTATGTTTATGGAACACACAGGATTCTCTTTTCTGAACTGCTTACCAGAATACCATCACCATCATCATCATCACCACCATCATCACCGTCACCATCACCATCATCACCATCATCATCATCACCATCATCATCATCATCCTCAGAGGGTCCCAGATTTAGCATGATAATCACGAATGGCCTCTTCCTAAAAAATGCAATCACTTCGGACCGTCTTACCCAGAAAAGGTTCACTTTGTATTTGCTGAATTAGCTAACCTATTACCAATTCTATGACAATATCATAGTAGATGTAGTCATGGCAGCAACACAGCATTTGGAACAAGAAAAACTAGGTTTCTATTCATACTTTCCTGTTCTTTATTTAGAAGATTTTTTCAAACTTAACTTTTTAAAATACAGTGTAGGTTTACTGATAATAACATGTGCCTGACCTAACTACCTCAGCTAGCTTGAGAAATAACTGAAATAATCATTGAAATTATTCTGTACACTACGGGAAATCATTATTATAAATATTAGTTTTGGATTTATGTAGTTATAGTAAATGAATAGAATTTGGAGAGATCAAACATTTCACTGAGAACACATGAAAAATTTGTTAAAATAAAATGGAATTCATGACAAGAAACTGTCTACAGAGAAGTATTTTTTCTCTATGCTACCAAAGTTTCATTGTCTCATGTCATTTTCATTTTCTACAGTTATCCCTCAAAGAAAAAAAGAGATTTCAATTCATCTGCTGATAACAGGGGCTGGTTGTGTCTAGTGAAATTCATTTTTGCTTTGATTTTTACGTAGTTCTTTTGACTCTGTGTGAGTTGTCGTGTTCTTGTCATGTCCACTTTTTCCTGCCATCTAGGTCACTCTGATCTGTACTTTGATTCCATATCCATGTCTTGGCTGCCTCTTGCACATGACATAATGATGTGAATGAAGAGAGAAGCATTTTTTCTGCTTTAAGATAAGGGGATTTAGGTTTTTGAAGCTGCATATACAGACATAATGCACTGTAGTGTATGAAATTAATTTTCTTTAAGTAGAAACTTTAAATGAGATCCAAGAAAAATTTTGAAAAAGAACCATAAAGAACTTAAATCTGTATTTTTTCTTGGTGTTACGTTTCCATCAATACTTACAGAAAATACGGCAGTAGATCTCATACATACTATTTCTGCATTGTGAAATGGCCCCTAATTGATTACGTATATAAAAAAAAATAATAGATGAATAACCTTGATCTGTGCAAGGTATGTATCAGTAATTCTTCTTAATATGGCTTTCAGGAAACCTAAGAGATTTGCATGCCTTATTACCCTTAATGAACAAGGTAAGATAGAAGTGTTACTATTCAAGCTGACACATTCTCTTATGATGTAATTTTTCTTGAGCTTGATTATCTAAGGCAATTTGTAAATACAATATATTGAGCACTTATTTTCTGCTGAGCATAAAACATTGTATTTGGATTTCTGGGAGGGTTTTAAAGATATTTCCATGACCAGGGAGATTTTATAATTTCACACATCCCCATCGACCCATAGAACTGTAAAGTATTCTAATTTGACAGTAATTGAGGTATAAAATGATATCCCAGTGTTGCTTTAATGTGCATTTTTAAATGCCAGTGATTTTGAGCATTTCTTCAGATGCTTATTGACACATTTGGTTCCCTATTTTGTATGTAAGAATGCATAAATGTTGCTTACCCACTTTCTCTTATAACTTTGAAATCTTTGTTGTAACTTTCGAGACATTACTTGCATATTCTACATAACAATACGTTTTTGTTTTCTTTTGCTGTTAGAAATCTTCAAATTTTCCCTTTATTTTTAAATATGTATAAATTCCATGAAATCACAATTCCAGGATTTTTTATTTTTAAGAAACCTGAGAAATGCTCTAAAATATATAGAGAAGTATAAGCGTGCACAGAGCCCAATCAATTTTTTCAAAAAGAAGATAACAGTAAGACCTATTATAATATACTACAGTATATGTCATGTGCTTTTAAATTTAGCATGAATAAGAACACACAGATAAACCAATTGAAAGAATAGAGAACTAGAAACAGATTGTTTATATATGGCCATTTCATAGACAGTAAAGTGTTACCATAAATCATTGGGGAAACATGGAGAGTTTAAGTAGATTGCATCAGGAAACCTCATTCTCCATATAGAGAACAGGAAACTTAATCAAACCTGACATACAAGATTGGAACCTATGTGGACTGAATATTTAATTTTGAAGGTTAAACTATAAAATTAATAAAGGAAAATTAATAAAACAACTTTATTGTGTCTTAGAGGCAAAAAAAAAAAAAATACTTCTTGGATAAAACTTTTGTAGAGCAAATGCCAAGGCAAAAAAAATGATAAATTTACTTACATTAAAATTAGACGTTTCTCTTTATAAAAGACATTTTGTCATTTATGATTTTATTCAATATTGATACAGAATGCAAAATATATATATTTTAAAATGTGGTACCACTGTACATGTGCAAGAATTTAATGCAAGGATAGACCCACAATTTTAAAGATTTTTCTCTTCCAACTTGATCTCTAGATTCATTTCAATCATTCACAATTCTGTGAGGAGGGGTCAAAAAGCCTTTTCTGATAAACTTATACCAAGAATATATAAATACTCTTTTATAAAAAAGTAAAGAAAAAGGACTTGTCCCTACAATTACTAAGATTTGTAATAAAGCTACAATCAAGAAAGTAAACATTAGGACAGTGATAGTAAAATTGACTAATTTAATAGAGTGGAGGTCCTAGAAATTACCCAACCTATATATAGAAACTTGATTAATAAGACAATTAGAGTGCCATACCTAGAATGGGGGAAATTATTATAATATCAAAAATATATACTTTTTTTATAGTACTCATCAATTTATGGAACCACTTCATTTGGTAATTAGTAGATATAGCTAAGCAAGAATTCATAACAAATGCAACCTATAGTGCCATTCCCAGTTCTAAGCACTAAGGAAGAACATTGAAAAAAATCTCAAACACTGCGCCCCTGGGTTAACATAGTTGGTGAAATGATAATCAAACTAAATAAGTGTAACAGTTATCCAGTACTACATAATCAATTATGCCAAAAAATAAGTAACTTAAACTATTTATTCTAATCTCAAAATTTCTGTAGTTACAAATCCAGGTGCAGCAATTCAAGGGGCTTCTAGCTCAGGGTATCTCAAGAGGCTGCCATCAATCTTTCATCCACAGCAGCAGTCAGAAGATCCACTAACAAGTTCCCTCACATGAATATTGGCTATTGGCTGGAGACATCATTACTTTCCATAGGTACCTGACCTGTAGGGGTCACTCACAAAACCGCAATTTGCTTCCCCTCAAAGCAAGAGGTGGAAGCCACCATCTTTTTTTGAAATTTAATCTCAGAAGTGGCATTCCATCACTTATGTCATAGTGTAGTTGTGAGAAGTGAGTCCTGCCCACATTTGAAGGAGAAAGATTACACAAGGGCATGAGTTGAGGCTCACTGCAGGCCATTTTAGAAGCTGTTACCTGCAGTAAGTAAATAAACGGTGATAATGGCTAAGAAGAGAAGTAATACAGAGAAACAGGGGACACACTGAAATTTTATATAGGATGAGAAGGCTGCACTGACAATGACATTTGGGAAAAGTAAGGGTGTAGGGATGACACATGTGAATATGTGAGACGAGACCATTCTAGACTGAGAATATGGCAAATGGGAACGTAACAGGTAACAAATCAGTAACAAGAAAATAAAAATCAGCACATACTGATAAAGTTCAAATTGGCCCTCTTATTCATTAGGCTAGGATAACAGACAAGGCCAGCTCAAAAGGAACATGAAACAACATATCTCTGAGGATATGCTAGGGCTGTAAAGTGTTATAACAACCACCTTCTTTAGTGACTACTCATTTCTTAATCATCGAAAAACTTTGTCCCCTGAAAATCATACCATCAGAAATGTTGTGGGTTGCAAGTATATCACTAAGAATGAAACATGTCACTCCTTCCTGGGTATCAAGTCATTTTGATACAGAGCAGCAGCATTGATTTTCAATCCAGGTGCAAAGATGCAGATAATGGCTTTCTGGATGAGCAACATTCCACATTTTAATTAACTGTGTAGTTTCCATGGAAACAGGATCCTGGGTCCACTTTCCAATCCAGACCTCATATTGACCCCTTTCCACAAAGCCTAGCTTATGTTTAGCCTATCTACACCCTGCTTCATTTAGATTTCACTTAAATGATACCTGTCCCAAGTCCTACAATGTCATTCTCTGTTCCTTTGTCTAGACTACACAAGGTTACACAAGGGCATGAGTTGAGGCTCACTGCAGGCCATTTTAGAAGCTGCTACCTGTAGTAAATAAATAGTGATAATGGCTAAGAAGAGACGTAATACATAGGTCTCCAGCGTGCAGTCTTTCCCATTGAGATAGAGCCATAAAACTGACTTTGTGGGACTACAGGCTTGTCCCACTGGTCTTACATTGACTGTGCTGAAAAATAAGGAGTGTCCAGATGAAGGGGAAACAGTCAGAGAGTAAGACAGAGAAATACATCTTCTCTACCTTAAGGTAATACAGGCCTACTCAAATGAGGGGTAATTTTATATTGCTGGCTTCCACAGCTTATGTCACTTAGTCTCATTGGAGATTGGACAAACTAACTGAAGAGCATGGTTGGAGACATTTTGGATGAATAACAGGACAGGAAGTGGATTTTCTGCCTTGGATACATGATGGGATTGAAATCAATTTTATGTTCTATTTGGGGAACATTCTACATTGTTCCTTTTGGGAATCATGATAATTAACGAAAGAGCAATAATTTATGATTTGAAAGCAGCTCATGGAGCTAAGAGTGGGATAACCAGGATAGACTTCTGCGATTTTCTTCCAAAGGGCATAACTAAAGCCTGGATAACCAAAATTGATAACCAGCAAGTAAAAAAATCCAATGCTGAGTATGGATGAATACTTTCTCTGAGTAAGATTTCTTTCTGGTAGCTTGTCTTTGCTCTGGTGCTCTGATTGGTGGAGGTAACTTATTATTGCATCTGAGCATATGGACTAACCAACCTACTCCCTACTGGGACCAATCAGCAAGGGATAAGGGTGTCCATAGAGAAAATTAAAACTTTCCCTTTGGAGCTTTGTTTCAAAGTTTAACTTTTTTTCAGGTAAAGTAAGCTAGAGCATGTCAGCAAGTCCCTTTTGAAGCATACTTTATCCATATCCTCTGGTGTGTGTGCCATAAGGGCAGTCGCCATGTTTCAATCTCTTCCTGAAAGCCAAGGGGACCTTAACCCCTCAGCAGGGCCTTACGTCCCTGCATGGTACTCATGACTTGAGTGGGGAACAAAGTCCTGACACACAGGTTCACATAGAATGAATAACACAGCTTTATTTGGGATCCAATGTCCCTCCAGAGGCCAATGATCTGGTAAGCTCAGAAGGTTTTGCAAAGTAGAGTAGAATAAAATTTAATAACAAACTAAGTCCCATAGTCAATTGAGGTGGAGAAGGTCCTTGGTCCGGGAGAGGCAACTGGGCCCACCACGGGTCTGAGGCGCGCTGGTCTTGCAAGGAAGAACTTCAGAGAGTCCCGGAGTATCGCAGCTTGCCACTCACAGAGGACTCTGTCAGATAGTGTCTGGCTCAGAGCCTCGCAGAGGGTCTTAGCCAAGTGCCCAGTCAGACTACTTGCAGCATTGCTCTGGAGCTCGGCTTTTATCCCTTTTTCCTTGGACTTGTTTACTTCTTTGGTGATAACCAGAAGTTGTTTCCCAGGAGTTTTTTACCTCTTAGATGATAGCCAGAAGTTGTTCGGTAAATGTTGTATCACTCAATTTTGTTATGCTCAGTTTCACACAAAACCATGTTTTTCTCTTCGCTTTTACCAGTCTCAACTGTGTGGCCATAGTCCTGTCCACACTAGTAAACAACTTGCCTTGCAAATCTTAATCCAACATATATAATACATTTTATATGCTCTATACATCCTCCACCATAAAATTTACCAATAATGCCATGTTTCACAATTATCATTCCAATTATTTGGCTCCTGTATCTACCTCTAAATTATTTTGGATTTCTGTGGGAAACGTGTTATGGATTAACACTATGCAGCAGTGTCAGTCTGCTCTAACTACCATCCAACTTTAGTTCTCCATCTTATCCAGACATCAGGAAAATTTTATCTTTATTTGCTACTCCCACTTTCTCATTTCTCCAGCAACAAATTCCAGTCTGTCTTTTATTACCAAACTCTGTGACCTTTTCTTAAAGTTTGCAGTTGCCTCCATGTTGCTAAACATCTAATCCAAAGTCTCAGCATTTGAAAAATTTGACCATTTTTTTCCTTTGTGATGTGTTTCATTTTCTTAGCTTCCATATACCTCATCAACATATCTGTTTAGTTTATGGATGGTTTCTCCTTTACCCAACCTCTAAAACCTAAAATCCGAGATACTCAAGTTTGGTTCTCAGTCCTTGACTTCTTCTATATTCCATAGATAACCTCATTTAGTCTTATGATCTGAATCTTAAATGCAACACACACACGCACGCACGCACGCACGCACACACACACACTTCCTAAGATATTTTTTTGTCCAGACATAATATAAGCTCCTTCAGACTTAGACACAATTAAGCATCTGGTTGTCGCCTTTATCTAGGTAACTAATATGTACCTTGGGGTTTATGATTTTCAAAAGCTGTTGATATTTCAGGTTCCCTTTCATATTACATATTATCCCAGTCCATTCATATCTTCCATTCCAAACTAAAATGTTTTTCTTTTCTTTGTCTCCTGCCTTCATGACTCACCAACCTGACCAGATTTAATCTATGTGCAGAGATTCTTTAAATTCATTTCAAACTGCCATCACCTCTGTTTTGGGGAGAAAAATGCCATAAGCACCTATGAGGTCTCTCTTCAATGATTCTTATTTCCGTCCAGATAATCCTACTCATCAGGCTAAATTTTTTCTGCTCTAATATGATCATATCTCTATTCTTGTGATAATTCTTGAAGCTTCCATTTTTCACCTTACAATCGATTTTACGAAAATCAGAGTGACTTTTTTCTGAAAAAAAAAAAAAAAAAGTAAGGAAGTTATGCCATTCTCTCCTTAAAATCATGCTATAACTTCCCATTATTAATGGACACTTTTTGAGAATTTTAGCATTGGATTTACAGTTCTCCTAAATAGGACCCAACCTGGTTCCATCCTCAATCTCATCAACTATTCAATCTCCACCCTAGTAGTCAGTGCTCCAGCAACTGAACTACTTACCATTGCTGCCAATCAGTTGGTTTTTTCCTAATACCGTTTCTTAGACTCTCTGTCCTCCCATCTTTGTAAGGAAAAGTATAAACCAAAGACCTCAAGATCTAGCTCAAATGACTCTTCAAAAAAGCATCCTTCTTCCCCTCCGGTCTTTCATTATCTCTTTTGTTGACACCTTTCATGGCATATATAATTTATAAATGGATGGGTATGTTCTAGCTTTTCTATTTATTTTGAATCCCTTTCATTGTAAGACTTATTAACGAACATATCCCCAGGTCCTAGCCAAGAGCCTGGTCCAAAGTGAATATTTTATAGCTGGTGATTGAATCACATTGAGATTAAAGCTAATTATCAACTAAATGATTGATAAAGTTGGGTAATTTAGCCTTGAGATTTTGTATTCATCAAATGCCATTGTCAACTCTTTTCTCTCTCTCTCTCTCTCTCTCTCTCTCTCTCTCTCTCTCTCTCTCCCTCTCTCCCTCTCCCTCCTTCTTTTACTTTTGGTGTTTATGCTCCTCCAATGCTGCTATTGCAAATAATACAAAAATGTATAAATATGTTCCCCTAATGGTTAGATGACAACTATGAAATCATTTTCACACAAGATTTTTGAATGTAGCCATCATTAGTATAGAAAACATTTGAAACAGAGCTATTTATTTCCTTTATAAGGCAAACATGCTAAAATTTGGGAGTCTCTACTTCTTAGTACCATGATAAACATTACCAGTGAAGTCAAGCAGTACCTGAATAAGGCATAAATTACTTACAGTTTGTGAAATAAACACGTTATTGTTAATGTTAATATTGCCATTATTATACCAATAGAATTTCCAAACACGTCACTTAACCTGCAGCATAGAGTAGAACAAACAGATCTAACACATTTTCCTTCCACTGACCACAAATTCCCATTCCCTAGTTCTGCACAACATATACAGAATCTGCGCATGGCTAACTCATTACATAAATAAACTGGCTTTACCTAAGAATCCGAGAGGACTATCTCTATAACACATGGGCTGGTTAGCATGCATGGGTCGCACAGTCATGACTATGGTAATGAAATAAAACGAAATAAGAAAAACAAATAAATTATGCATTTATACCTTTTAAAAGTTTAATCATGGAAATCTGATGCTCTAGGGTGAGCCCAAAGAAGAGAGAAAATCTGTACAGTTAGAAAAGTAAGATTTCCCCATGCATTAAATAGCCTGAAGGCTGTATTTACAATATATCACTTAACCAGTCACCCCTGAAGAGCCTTACTGCTTAATCAGGAAATGGTCTCAGTCTGTGTGGCACTCAGCCTATTGCCAAACAAGTTCAGACTCTTACTTTCTCCTCTTATTGTCTCCATTTTTTTGTTTGTTTTGTAATCTTTCTTATCTTAATATGTGTGACTTTAAAATGCATGCAGTATTCTCCCAAAGTGGTTCTCCGTAAGGCTTGATCAGATATCATTTATGAGGGAGATTTTGAATATATTTTATTGTAACATTTAGCTGAATTCTGAGAAAAAAAGAATGTAAGAAAACTCTCCTCCATAAGGATTTCATTCAGCCCACTTTTAAACTTGATCCATAATTTGATCAAATGCTCTTGGGCACTATTAAATAGTAATAATGAACTTCACCTAAAGCCCTTAATAATTTTGTTCCACATTGCCTTCTCTAATTATCCACTATTCCCTATTTATTATTACTTCATTCGCTGCCTCGAGGCTGTCTAAAAATACTAAGAATGATAAATTAAACAATATATTTTGCACCAAGTTAACCTGTGGGGAGGGTTATAATTTAATAGGTTGTCTTCAGAATTAATTATTTCTGAATTATTTAATTGCAGTTTCTAAACAAATTCCTTAGAATATGTGACAGAACCTTTAAAATATTTCTAATAAAATTGTTATGACAAAATCACAGGTCTATTATTAACTATCGATTTAGTTAAATTTTATGGTAATTTTATTATACATCTGTAGAGATTTACTGATTATATTTTTACTAACAAGTATTGTGTTCTACAGAAGTTTAACAATATTTTCTTTAGTACCTCACCAATGCACACATTCAATCATTGGCATTTTGAAGCTAATGCTTTTTTCCCCTTAAGTAACAATAATCACTGACTTCTATATTAAGTCTTATAAGTTTCAGTATATATAGATAGCTTTTAGATCAAATACTGCTTTAGAGAATATGATGGTACATGGTACACTGTTTACTTCCCCTATCAGACTCATTAACATTCTGTTATAGCCAATTTCTGATTCTCTGAGCTACCAATCTCCTCATTATGTGTGAAAAATTGTCATGTAGAAGAATCCACATTGTAAAATGGCAGCCATGTTATTTGTGGTATGAAATTTAACCCATACAGCAAATGTGTTTTTAGTTTTTCTGTTGGAGTAGCAAACTCTCATGGAAGTGTCTTACAATGCCAATAAGCAAAAACTTCTCAACCATTTATCAGCAGCAGCAGGACCCGAAAAAGTGGTGCAGCTCATCCAGTCTTAACCTCTGGAATTTTCCCAAATTAATTACCTACTACAACCAGCCCACAAACGCCTTCTCAAATTTCATGTATGAATGGCTTCAGCGGTGATCCAAAAATCTTTACAACCTCCTTTAATACTTTGAACTGCTGGACAGCAAGTTTTTGATGCTTTTAAAAGCTCCATGGTAGAAAGTTTTCACCGAATATTCGGATATTATTCAACTGTAAAGTCTTAATTTCAAAAGTATACGAAATCCTTTAATATAGAATGTTCTTTCCTTTTACATACTGTTTAATCTTAACTACAGAAGTTCATTAAGTTCATTATGTGCTGTTATTCGTGAGCTAATTTTATTGTTACACCTAGAATAATACAGTTTCTGCATGTCTCAAAAATATTGACAACTGCTGTGGGGCAGTTAGGGAGGGAGGAATAGGATGGTAAATACATTGCAAAAGGAAAGTGGAATTCTCATACAATACAGAGAGGGAGTATAAATTGCCCCAAGAACTTTGGAATACTATTTGACATTATCTATTAAATTTAAACACACATGAACTCAAATGACCTAGCAATTTCATAAATAGGCATGCAACTACACCAATAGAATTGGAGAACAATATTCACAGAGAAAACATTGTATAAAATCCCCAAATTGGTAATAAAGATCAACAATAAACTGGAAGAAATATAAATTGCAGTACATACTTGTGCTGGAACACTATGTAATGGTAAAAATTAAATATTAATAACTATAGCTACATGCAATAATATGGCTGAAACTTAATAATATAATATTGATGGAAAAAAGCCAAGCACAAAGAATATGTTACCTCTTTTATATAATACTCAATCATAGGCAAGTCAGTCTGTAGTGCTGAAGTCAGAATAGTGGTTTCTTTCCAGGAGAAGGGAGGTACTGCAAATGGTGTGGGCAGAGCCCTGGATTCTGGTAGTTTGGCAACGTTACTTGACCAAAGTGACAGTTACAGAAATGTGTTTATTCTGCTCATTCAATTGTACACGTAGGATTTATGCATGCTGCTATCTCTCCATAGTGCTTCAATTAAAATAGTAAAATATTTTAATTTTACCCATTATAAATGCATAAAAGAAACATTAATATCTAATTTTCTTGACCATTATCACCATCATTCCCTCAGTTACCAACCTTAGGGACTTCAATTTGATTCATCTCTTTCCCCCATTTGATAGTCCAAACTGTCATGAATTATTTAACTTTTGATTTTGAAATATGTTTTACAATCTTCCTTAATATGATCAAATTTGATCTTTATGACCATTTTTATTATCTTAATGGCGATTCTCCCCAATTCAAGTTTAAACAATCGAACTCTTTCAGATTGATCTGACTTAAATTAATGGTATCTGTCTTAGATAATTTTCCTGAACCACTACTTTTAGAATTTGACACTTATGATCAAGTAGTTTCTTTAGTGACTTTGATCACCTACCAGGAAAAAATTATAAAACTATTTTGACTTTCGAGGCCATCCATTTTTCTGACCCTTACAATTTCATTATTATTTCCTAAGGATTTCGTACAAAGTGCTTTCTTTAGAAAGACTTCCATCCAAAAATTTCCAGTATCCATTATGGAAAATATATTCTCATGGAAGTTTCTTTCTTACTCTACATGTTATTTTATTTCTCTATAGTTACCCAAAATTCAAGTGCTCTCCAAAGGTATTTTTGTTTCAGTTATTTTATGAATTTTTTTTTATTACACCAGATCAACTGATCTTGTTTTTGTAGCACTTCTATCATTTTTACAGAAGCAGAGTATGTGATTAATTATATACTCATTTATTTATAAAGATTCTATTAATATTGTGCATCAAGGTCTGCACATAATAATACAACGTGTGGAGATGTGTGGGGAAGTTCCATGGCCTCTTCTCTAGAATCTCATAGTCCTACATAGAGAAAGTAAGGAAACACATACCTAGAGAACACTGGAGTGCTATACCTTGATATATATATATAATATTATGGGAGTATAGTGCAGGAAGCAATATGAAATTTCTTAGAAAAAGCATTGTGGGCTTCATAGAGGGGGCTATGAACAGAGTTTAATAAGCAGGGATAAGTTTTCCATTTGTTTGCGTAAGGAATGGACATTGAAGTCACTGAAGTTAGTATGTGGCGATATTTTCATATGCATTTGGTAAGATTTTGATGATAATATCTTTAGCTCATCATTTTTGTATGTGTCTCACAATGTCTGGGGACATTTTCAAGCATAGTACATATTTGACAGATATATTTTTTAACGATTATATAGATGGTAGTTGTTATAAATATGTAATTAAAAGTCAGGCAGATTCTATGGCAAGTTTTTTAGCTTCATGCCTTAAAATTCTATTAAATGGAGATAATAATACTATTCTATCTCCAGGATATATACTGGCATGTGAGTGCAGGTTTATTTTAGTAGTAGGTTTAAAATATTATTTTCCATTCCATTGTATATGTAAATATGTAATATTGCAAAAATATAATTTCCTTTAATTTGATCCAATTAAATGGGAAGTTGTATAAATAAATTAATACTGTACTTAACAAATAGCAAGTTTACCAAAAATTACCTTTGACGATATTTTTATGATTGATTTAGCCAATACATTTATTCTATGGTCTGTTTAGATTAGAAGTAAAATCTAATTTTAGGCTACAGTAGAAATATGGAGTGAGAGTGTAAAGTTTCAGAGCTTTAAGTTAATCATTTTCTATGTCCACTGACCCCACCTAAAGATTTTCTTTTTTTTTTAATTAAAACAAGGGTTTGCTAACTCTTAAACCTGAGCACAATTAGTGGCGCTAAAGAACGAGAATGAGTGGTGGATACCAGCAAGAATAAACAGCACATGCTTGCACATTATTTGTGTGTAAGGCAAGTATATATGCCCCGAAGGTAGACGAATTCCCTTTCAAGAGTTTTTGAGGGATACGGAGTGCAAACCTGCTTTAAAGTGTAGGAAGAAAATTAATAGTAGAAGAAAGTGAGAGATAGTCTATTTTTACCTAACAGATTTAAACTTATATTCTGCTGGGAGGAAAAGATTAATTATTCAAATAAGTTGCCTTATATTTAATTTATGTTCTATTAAAATACATATTTTTATCTCTTATGGAAATAGTAATATCCTATGTTTTAAACATGAAATTTTTTATTGTGCTTATCAAATTTCCACTGGTGCTGAACATGTTTTAAATACACATAAACCATTTTATAAAACACATATCACAAGAATATATTGCATTAATTTAAAAAATTGAAAAACTCAGGGCCGGCCTGGTGGCTCAGGTGGTTGGAGCGCCATGCTCCTAATGCCACGTCTCTGGTTCGATTCCCACATGGGCCAGTGAGCTGCACCCTCTACAGCCAAAATTGTGAACAACGGCTCTTCCTGGAGCTGGGCTGTTGTGGGCAGCCGGAGGTTGGCAGCTGCAGGGTGGGAGGGGCTGCTGTGTGCTGCCGTGGGCTACCATGTGCCGCCATGAGTGGCCGGTGGCCAGCGTGAGTGGCCGGCAGCTGGAGAGAGCTACCTTGAGCTGCTGTGAGCGGCCGACCAGCGTCTGACTGCCTGGGTGGGGGAGGGTGGGTGGTAGGAGTGCAAGGCTCATAACACCAGCATGGCCCAAGGAGCTGTGTCCTACACAACTAGACTGAGAAACAACAGCTTGAACCAGAGTGTGGGGGAGGCAGAAGGGGGGAAAAATTGAAAAATTCACTTGCAACAGATCTGAACTAAGGGGTTATATACTTGTATGTATTTAATTTCCTTTAAATGACTATGGTATTTGGGATCTCTAAGGTAAATTTGTGAGGAAGAGTATTAAAAAATAAAAAAATAAAATAAAATACTTATTTAAAAATTTATTTCAACTAAGTATTTGCTTTAACCACAATGTAATACACTGATGACATTTCTGTGCAAAAGAAAGAAAGAGAGAGAGAGAGAGAGAGAGAGAGAGAGAGAGAGAGAGAGAGAGAAAGAAAAAGAACGAAAGAAAAAAGAAAAGACTTTTAAATTAAGTAAATATATATAAATATCCTTCAGGTGATAGAAATTTCCAAATGTCATTACATTTTTGTATAGAATAATTTAAATTGTTTTTCACTAATGAAATAAGAAAATTACAGTGTGGCATTTGCAGATAACTATGCCTGAGTTGCTGCATTAATTTTGAGAAGATGTTCACAAATTTTTTATGTTAATTGTGTTTGAAATAGCAGCAATAAAATTATGGATGCTATTTATTTATTGTATAATAACCTAAAATTATTTTCAGTCAAAGCCACCTTGTATGTAAATAATGTCCTAAAATTTAAATCTATGGAAACAAATCACGTTGTTTCCCCTTTATTCATTTCTAAGAAGCATCAAATCCGCATGAATAATAAAAGTTGCTGTTTTCCCCCCAAATTAACAGTCAATTAACTATATGAATGTAGGGTTTTTTTTAGCAGTTATTTTGATATATTATTTGGCATTCTATTTTACAAAAATACAAATACAAAATATGTGCTTTAATTCATACCCTAAATACCAATATATGATATTTTGAAATATAATGTATACTATTAGTACCAAATCAACAAAAAGCAATACAATTTATAAATAGAATGTGTTGTTAAGAAAGTAGAGAAATAATAAAACACAACTTTCTTATTCAGTTAGTTCATTATATTAGACTGCATTTTTTTAACAAATAGTGAGTTTCATTTTCATTTAGAGTTCAGGGAATAAAGTCTACTATATTTTCTTATTCAAGGTCTGTGTTTTGTTTTCATTATCATGTGGTAGGTACCTGACATACGTACACAGAAAAAATGAATGAGCCATCTGATTGATTTTTTTCTGAACATGCATTACATTCTTTTAAATGGAAAGCTGAAAGCCAAAAGTAATATTGTTATATTGACATATATTTAGAACTGACATGAATATATAATACTTTAGTAATCTATACTTCATGTTAATTTATTTTAAACAGGAAAATGCATACATATTTTCTTTCTTATTACTAAATATATTTAGATTTGGAAATCCACATGATATATATATGTATACATAAATACTTATGTTTCATGTGGGCATAATATAAAGTCAGATAAACATTAATGGTAATTATATTCACATTGAGTTAAGTTGTGTGTGTGTGTGTGTGTGTGTGTGTAAAAAATCTTTCACCAACTTGAACACCAGACATACATAGACTTACATACAGTCAAGCTTTGGCATTTATTAGTCAGCTCAACAAAGAAATATAGTGTAAATTCCCTATTCTCAGTTGCTTAATATAAAAAATGAAGTTAATGTTGTATAAGGGTAAATAAAATCAAATACATAAAATGCTATGCATGTAGAGTTGAATATCTCATCATTGCTCAAATAATGCCATACAAACATACAGTGTTAAAATCTATATCTGGATGCAATGTAGAATGTTTCAAATTGATATACTGATTTCCTAAATGTTTAATATTTAAGAACTATACAATAAACGCAAATTTTAAAATGTACTTAAAATAATAAAGATATATATATATAATTTTTAAATTTGTTTATTTTATATATGTACTTTATACATATTATATTATATTATTATACAAAGGGTACCAAAAATGTATACGCATTTTAAAAAAGGAAAAAGCTATATTAAAATTATAGTACTCAATATATACCAATCACAAAAGACGAATACAAGCCACATTTGACCTCTGAAATTCCAAGAGGTGCTGAAAGTGGTAACCATCAGCATAATTTTAATACAATGTTTTTCTTAAAAATTTAGCACCCTCTGAATATACTCAACTAAAACGTCATTTATAGGATCCCTAAAAATAATTATTTTTACAGAGATCCAGTAAATAAAATAATAAGATTAAGATGACTTTTATGAATACCTCATTTGTGCCAATTACAAGGCTCAAAAAATAGAGAAAATATTTTCTTGGGAAAGTTGTTTAATGTAGACTGTACTTTTTGTATTATGTACCAATTCCAACTTCCTTTTCTTTTGTTTTATAATGCACATAGAGAGCATTTCTTTTTCCCTTTTTTAGATAACTGTAGCATCTTAGAGCCAATTAAACAGGATGAAATTTGAAAATCACAAACACACCTCTGAGTATTTTGTGAGTCATGGTCATTTATGTCTATCTTTGCTACTACTCCCTGTGACATTGTCATGATACTTGACTTTTAAAACATCAAGGCAAATGATGTTTTGTGTGGATGAAAAAATGTAGCTCAAAGCAAAGAAAGTGTACAAATAGTCATCGAATTATTTTATACCTATAGCAAGTGTTTACAATGTTCACCATCTGTATTAACACCATCATGTAGTTCTAGTTCCTGTTGTCTAAATGCAGGTGGCAATTGTATTAATGAGACAAACAAGCAGTTAGAGTGTGAATATTTTGAGGAGATATAAGTATCTGTGGCTCAGTAAAGTTCCATTTACGGTGTGTTTGAACTTATAGACACTTCGTTAAACTCTACTCCAATATACTCTGACTGATATTTTTTTCTTTATCCACAGAATATGTGATTTATACTGTGTATTGTTTCTATATCTGAGTGTTAGGTTATTATGTTCTACAGTTATCAAAATGTTAATCTTATGTTCACATGTATTCCATAATTATTCTTCTGCAAATGCTGAAAATATAACAGTTACTTAGTATTAATGCTTTTGTGAAAATATGTGAAATGAATCCCCCCTAAGTATAATGTAAGTGTGGGTGAAGAACAGGTAATGAAAAATTTCACACTCAAATCCATTGCTGAATTATTCCTCAGGAAAACCTCACCCGTCCATCAGCTGATGCTAAAGCTGGTATTAAACCCCCACATGCAAAAATCCATTTCTCCCATTACTTCCCCTTCACTCTTTCGTTGTTTCCAAGCTAACAGAGCATGATTTCATTTCCCAGAGAAATAGAATCTTTTTCCAGGGAGCATTCTAAACTCCAGCAAGCCTCATCAGAAAACTGATAATCAATGGAGTGTGTACACATAAAAATCTCTAAAGAATTCTGATAAACTACTGCATTTTTACAGCTTGCCTGTCTTCAGAGAAAAGGTTTACGAATGAAGCCAATTGCTTTCTCCACTGGGAGTTCTAGATGGTGGGGATCAAGGAAGAGGCTAATATTTACCACTTCACAAATTAAAGACTACATGGTAAGTTTAGTGTCAGACAGCTTTAATTATTTTTCCCCGCTTTGTAGTTTGGATAGTTTAATCTGGGTTTCCCTGCAGCTGACAACTTGGAGTGAAAAACCAAGCAGAATGACAGCATTTACTGAAGCAGATAATGTAGCTCAAAAATGCAGAGACGATTTTCTAGGATGCAAGATACTGTTTCACCTCCCTTTAGCCACCCAACTGAATGAAAATTGCAATATTCATCTAATGCAGAGAACACGATAATGACACGGGTTTCTACACATTTGATTGAGATAGAAAAGATGTGAAAGTATCTTGGCATAAACTATACAATATCTGTTAAAATTTAACCTAAAGTTACAATATAGACAAAGAATCAATACATATATTTTGAATGCAAAATTCAGAAAACATTATAGTTTACATATTGCACATAATTTAAGGGCACTTTTCTGTATTTCTATTATTTTTATCTCCATCTTTCACTGACAGTATTGCAGACAGTTTACCGATGTGTAAAAAGGAAAGCAGGATGGTGTTCTGATGCTAAGAAACAGACTTTTAAAAGCTTGTGAATTTAATTGGGTGTTGCACATTTTCAAGTGGAAAGGCCTAATTGTTCAAAAACCCGAGAACACCCCTATTACAGACATACCATTTCTGCAGCAGAGGGAAATTGCAAGGAGGTGCTAGGTTTGGAAATTATTTTTCCTATTATTAGTATTTTCTAACAGTCTCTAGTTAAGACCCATCATGAACCATAAGTTAAATTAATGGTTTCATTTCATCCTTGTAATTTTTTTTCAGCGTGTATTCTTACTAGTTCACAAGATTTTCCTTGAGGCTTTTATGATCCGTTGAAGGTATTCATATCATATTGAATCTCCAGTACCTAATACAATGTACTTATTTCTGGATATGTAATTTATTCAGTCATTCATTTGTTCGTTCATTCATTCATTCATTCATCCATCCATCCATCCATCCATCTATCAGGCAGCAGATATTACTGCTTATGTTTCATGTTGCATATTAGACCTCAAAAATTCAAATATAAATTAAATCCAGTCATTTCTCTAGACAAGTTTATTGTGAAACAATCACTACTCATCTCAAAGTCCTTATTGATTTACTTTCAGAACATATGATAGAGTCTATAACAAAACTTACTTCATTAGGCAGCTTTGATGTAGTAAGAAACCTCAGTGACTTATGACAATATAGTTTTCTTCCTTGATTATGTAAAAGCTAAAGACTGTACCAGTTCCATGTTCCATACTCATTTCAGGATTCAGACTGAATTAGAAGGCTCCAGGGACAGGCCGTTCATGTGGTCAAGGGTAAATTGCAAGAGACTGGCAGAAACACACGTGGCGTTCTAAGCTTCTTAGTGGAACTGGACTGGCTTAAGTCATTTCCTCTCCTGTTTTACTGGCCAGAGAAAAAACTGGAAAAGCCCGTCAACAGAGGGAGGGGAAGTCTCTGTGTCTCCAGGGAACATGCGGTCAGGAGGGATGAAACCCTCCAGCAAAGGGAGTGAAGGACTCGGAGTAACCACGTGATCTGCGGTTTCGCTAAGGGCTCACTCTTATGGGGGGCTGTGCTTTTGATATTTCATGATGGTATTCCTAATTGGACAGTGATCGGCAATTATTTTAAATATGTTAGTCCACGACATCTTATTCCTCAGGTAACGTTGAACCAAACCCCTCAAACCAAGTCCTCACGTTTGCACTACCAGCATTAAGTTATCAGAAAATGAGAGAACTGCATACCAGTTTGTGTTACGAAAGAGCACATGAAATCTAGCTGAGAATAAGTTTTGGTATTTTCCTGGGAATCAAGTTCAATACTACTACACATAATTTTATGTCCAATGGATCATTACACATGCTAAAATACGTGTAACATGCTGTTATGTAAAATACTGCTAAGTAAGATGCTTAACTTTTTAAAGGCAAAATGTTTATTTTTGTGTCTACCTATACATATGAATAATGTTGTTTGGTAAAAATGAGAGTTAGTGTCACAGGGAAGGTTATATTCTATATTCCTCTCAGCTAGTTTAGAAGCCTAAGAAAGAGGAAAAGAAATGCTATGAACAGAATGTTTTAGGTGAAATACAGCTGCAGGGTTGAAATTTCATTATGATTCTATTCTATTTCCATCACCCCACAGGAACACATATACTTAATTCATCAGAGTCCCCTTATTATCTCTGCAACACCCCCAACAACCACATCCACCCCAACCCCATTAATATGGCCAGTTATAACATTTACAAAGTGAATCAGGCTTTGAAATAGAACAGAGCTGGCAGCATGTCCCATATGCTTCTAAAACATATACAGTAAAACGACACAATATGATTCTTCTGAAAAGAATAGCAATAGTTTCTTTATACACCTAAAATAAGAAACCCATGTTCAGGCTGATACAGTTAAGTGGATTTGATTCCCATTCATAAAGTGATGTACTGATGAAATATAGGTGTAACAAGTTTCTTATTTGAAATAAGTTATCTCCACTGCTAGTCACCGTTAAATACTATGCCTTCTGTAGGTAGAATCCAGCCACTCAAAAACAATTCCAAATTAGCTTAGGAAAAAAACAATGTGGAGAAAATACTATGCTTCATTGTATACTCTCTTGACACTAACGTACATGCATATATTTTTTTGTCCTTTTTTTCCCTATTTGTAAATATTAAAAAAACATGCTTATCCCTGTAGTGAATGAATGTTAGATAACAATAATTTCATTTACAAGCCCACTTACGACTTCAAGTTTCTCTTATATTGTTCCCTCAGTCTTGAATAACCTTCTGCATCTTATGTCTTACGTGATACATCTTATTAAATTAATTTTTATATAATTTCTTTTTTATCTTTGCCCTCCTTTGATTTCCCCTTTGCTTTTACTCAGTCTCTTTTGTGTCTTTCCCTATACTGTTTTTTTAAGTAGTATTATGTAACAAAGTGTTTTGTTTTGTCTGGTTTGTTTTGGCAATTTTGTCCATTATGGTAATACTAATAGCAACAGTAAGAATTAATGTTCATGGAACACTGCTTTTAACTTGGAAATTTCCAACACATTTTACATGTAGTGATTCGTTGACTATCTACAATAACTGAAAAAGGCAGAAACTATTGTCTACCATTTACACATCAGTGAAACAACGTGATGTTAAATGCCTTGACCAAGAATCTTTCTCTAGGATGAAGTGGGTTTCCACTTCCAATCCAGGAAACCCAACTACAGGATAAATTATTAGGCAACACCTGCGTCTCACTCCACATGCTCCCTGTATTAACATATCCCAAGGTAGCTGACTCCCAAATCTACGTTTCTAACTCAGATGAGCTCCAGATTCATGCATCTACCTCCTTACAAAATATATCTACTCCTAAAAATAGCTGAAATTCAGTAGGTTGAACACTGAATTGATTTACTTCCTTCCACGATAGGTCTTCTGTGGTGTTCTGTATCTCAGTTTGGTACCTATGATTTCTTCTATGCAATTTATTGTTTCAGGTCTATGTTTAGGTCTTTGATCTATCTTGGGTAAATTCTGGTATATGGTGACAGATAGCAGTCTAGTTTCATTCTTTTGAATGGGGCTTTCTGATTTTCCCAGCACCATTTATTAAAGAGGCTTTCTTTTCTCCATCATATATTTCTGGCTCCTTTGTTGAAAATTACCTGCCCATATATATGTGGGTTTATTTCTGGGTTCAATTCTATTCCATTGAATTGTGGATCTGGTTTTGTGCCAATACCATGCTGTTTTGATTATTGTCACTTTGTAGTATAAATTGAAGTCAGGGCCTGTGATACCTCCAGCCTTGTTCTTTTTTCTCAGGATTGCTTTGGCTATCCAGGGTCTTTTGTGATTCCATACAAATCTGATGATTTTTATTCTAATTCTTGAAGAAATGCCATTGGGATTTTGATGGGGGAATGCATTAAATCTGTATATTGCTTTCAGTAACATGTCCATTTTAACTATGTTGATTCTTCCGATCCATGAAGATTCTCTCTTATTATGTTCTCTCACAGAACCCCGCCATGATGCTATGAGAAGCCCGAGCTACATGGAAAAGCCATCTGTTGGCACTCTGATTGACAGTCCCAGCTAATGACCCAATCAACATCCAACATCAACTGCCAGTCATTGGACTGAGCCATCTGGGCCATCTGGCCCCAACTTCAATCTGACTGTGATTGCAAGAGAAACCCTGAGTAAGTACTGCTCAGCTGAGCACAGTTAATTCTCAGAACTGTTGGACGTAATAATTGTTGTTTTGTTAAAGTTATATAGAAAAAAGATAACCAGAAAAAATGATAAGCTATTATACATTTATGTAATATTATGCTACACACAAATAAAAATGAAAGAACTGGTGTACAAAGATACCTAACACAAAATAGTAAATATTATATGACTCAATATAAAATTTAAAGTACCAACTCATCTGTGGTAACAGAAATCAGAAGAAAGAGGTTGCTATGGTAGGGAAGGAGTAATTGGAAGTAGCCATGAGGTAATTTTCTGACATAATGAAAATATTCTATATCTTGATAAATATGTACATTACATGAGTGCTTATATTTGTCAAAATTCATCAAATTGTACACTTAAGATATGTATATTTCACACTATACAAATTGTACTTAAAAAATGTGTCACTGAGCGAAAATAGTCTTTGTAACACTAGCCCTTAGTTGGTCATAGATAAGTTACTAAAAGCTACACTTTGCTTCCTATGTCAATAAAACAGCTATTTAAAACTTAAGATAGTAACACTGTGTTCTCAAGGCTTTCCATTTTATCAGTTCGGCACATTTTGTTTCTTAAACTATTTATCATGTGACATATTGTTTAGCTACTTCAGATACTTTTGTATTTTCCTCTGTCACTTGCTGGTAAATATTAATGTGCATGGACTAGGCATGTAATTCCAAAAGAAAGGTCCATTGTGGGAAACCATAAACTATTTTCTTCATTATGTGTAGCAAAATGATTTTTCTTGTATAAACTATGATTATTTTAGTTTTGGAGAACTTATGGTGTCTGCAGTAAACTTGAGGGTCTTGTTTTCCTTTTTCCATATGTTGTTCTCTCTGATAATTTTTATTTTAATTCTTGAAATGTGTGTCCTTCTACCTAACAGTTCTGAAATGTCATCTACAGGCCCACATTTGCTGACATCTTAAGCCATGTAACATGCCATGCCCATGCTCTGGGCTCTTGTCACATCATGTCCCTATCTCTGTGTTGAAGTTACCATATTGTTATAAATTGATTCAGCAAGGGAGTAGTATATTCCACACATTTTTGTCTCTAGCATTCAGTACTATCTTAAAATTCCCTTGTAACAAAAAGTGTTGTTATAGTAATTTTTAGATATTCATCTAAGTTACAATAATCAAAATAATGCCAACATGCATATAGACAGATTCTGGCCAATACATCAATATTAGATAAATGAAATAGTAATTGTGACCACTGACCCCAGGCTGTGAAACATTTCATGTTTTATTTTTTAGAAATGTGTGATCTAAAAAAACATGAAACATATGTACGTTGGGATACTGAATGATAAAAACATCATAACACTTCACATTTCTCCATAGATTCTCAAGGTGAGTTATTGACAGCATGTTCAAAAAACCCTTCATATAACCATGAAGTCTATGAAAGTCTTGTATTAAAAATATTGACAGAAATGCTTCCAGGAATTAAAACACAGTTGTGGGATTTAACTGTTACCTAGTTACATTTCTATAGAATGTAGTTTCATGGTAGTTTACTGGAAATGTTCTCCATATCTGATACGAATCGAGCATTTTTTGGTTTATAGCAGAAGTTTTGAGTCACCACCTTTATATGTGTAACTATTCTTGTTTTCTTTTTGTCTCAAATGGATTGTTCGTTTCAGTGTCGTTAGGCCAGTATCCACGCCTCATCCCCAGCTGCTTCATTTAAAGCAATGATATGACTAAATATTCAGATAAAATAGATTTGAGAATATAAATTAAAAATTTTATCTAAGGATGACAGAACCACAACTATCTCTCAAGATAAAATTTGAGAGCACAACATTAACTGAACACTATATATAGAATTTTTAAAAATTTGAAGAATGAAGGAAACACATTAAACATAACAATATTGCAAGATCATAACCATTACAATTTAATATGTATGTTGTACCCATTAAATTGAACAGTTTAAGCTACAAAAGACTTACAAAACAAAGAACACCCTCATTAAAATAATTTATTTTGGCAATTTCTTTTTTTCACGAAGCTCTCTCAAAGCACTATGAACCCATGGTTCTCTGGGATTGTGTAGCATAATAAGGTTTCCATGATATAATTACATTTAGCTTTCTTAATTCTGATGACATAGAAGAAATGGGGGGAAGAGAGAGAGAGAGAGAGAGAGAGAGAGAGAGAGAGAGAGAGAGAGAGAGAGAAGAAATAAAGGAAAAAAAGCAAAGAAGAAGAAAGAAATCTTGCTGTCTACACAGACATTTATTAAAGTCTCTTCACACACACACACACACACACACACACTCACAGGTATATATATATATATATATATATATATATATATATATATATAAAACTAGGCTATTATGGATTGGGCTAATTATTTCTCCTGCTAAATTATATGTTTTTTTAATTTTATATTAATATTCATTTGAAGCCAATTAGACTTTCTCTCAAATTACTAAACCAGATGATTCAAAACAAGAATTTTCTGAGTTTCAGATTAACATATGCTCAATAGTTAATTTCAAATGAAAGGGAATTTTTTCCCCACACCGTCCAAATCTATTCTTCCACTGAATCCCTCATCCTTTTTAGGCATACAATATGCCATTGACCCCAGAAGCCTATAATCACTCTTAGCATCTTTTACACTTTTCCTTTATCCAATCCACCACAAATTACTCTGTATTTCATCTCCTATATATCATGCAACATCAATGGTTATAATATGAGCCACTACCACTAATCAAATCATTTTGTACATACCAATTAGTTTTCTGAAATTTATCCTGTAAAATGAAAATCAGACCTTGTCATTTCTCTCTGGAAAATGTGTATTCATTATAAAAACCTAAATTATTTTCTATGTGATCAATTTCCCTTGAATTGCGTCCTCTGTCTCTTCAGTCCAAATCACAACATATTGTGAAGCAAAGAGAACCAAAAGTACTGACAAAACTAGAAGAGAACTTCTAAGAACTGTGGGAGAACTATACAAGGAGAAACATACGCACACTGGGAATATCAGAAGGAGAATACAGAGGGAAAGGAACAGAACTGCAAAAGTCTGATGAACTTAATGAAGAAATAAAGAAATGCATGATCGTGGATAGAAAGACTCAATATTATCAACACGTCAGTTCTTCCAAACTCATCTATACATTCAATACAATCCCAATCAAAATCCCAGCAAGTTACTTTACAGATATTGACAAACTGATTCTAAAGTTTATATGGAGAGGGAAAAACTGAGAATTTTCAACATAATATTGAAGAAGAAAGTTGGAGGCCTGACTCACTGTGAAGCATTGGCCTGCCGCTTTCCCCACGAGCCACGCAGGTGGATTTGCACAAAGTGTCAGCAGCAAGGGATCTCCCGATGCATGGCTTCTTCTCATGTGCCTAGAGTTTTCTCAAAACTTACAACAATGCCGGGAATAAAGGCACACATTGAAGAAACATCTAAATAAATATTTTGATGATCATTTAATACTTGAACTCATCTACCAAAATTATATTTTAGAGTTAATTGGTAACCTTGTAGCATAAGTTGTTCATAGTTATTTTCTGTTTGTATTAGAGGTAATCCACTCTATTAAGTCATGGAGACATTTTAATAATTTAAATATATTCCAATTTTTTCAACTGATTTCTCTATACATTAAATACAATGCATTTGATTTTCTGATTGCAGTGACAATGAGTAAAATTGCTTCCATTTTCATCTAGTGTCAAAACACTAGTTTTGATCTGGAGCATATAGATTTGTACATGTTTCCTATTTGCACATATTAAGTTGTTCATGTAAAGTGAGAAGCAAATTTAAGTAAACGAGGCTGCTTTTGCAGCCCGTGCTGCATATTGGCTCCAGGAACAGTCATCGTGCTAGGATGGGGACTAGAAACAAGCACGGAGCCTAGACGCCTCAATATGCTCTCATCTAATTCTGTCGAGCTATTGTGTACTTTAGAACTGACAGGCTGAATGCACTGAATGAGCGGACTATCGGCCTATAATAAAACAGGTGAATTATTCTGTTGCATTCAGTACTTCCTCTTCCATGCTATCTTATAGAATTAGATATACGCAAAATCAAAACTGACCTTAGAGATAAATCACTTAACCATAGAAATGTCCTTTTATAAGTAAATATGTAGCTACTAAGCGACAGATGCTATAATGGAGATAGTTCAAGTCATACATCAGAGAACTAATTTTTATTTGTAATGGTGTCAAGTGCAATATACAAAGTAAGGACAAGCAAGGTAATTTTGAGTGGACTTTATTGTGAAGAATTAGCCAAGGTGTTGCCCCCTCCACATGCTTTGTTACATGGCTCTTGCCGTCCAGCTTACTAGGGGTACCACTCTGAGTCTCAGGGAAGGGCAGTCACAGAAGAAATGTCAAGAGAAAATACACATTCAGTTCTTAATTGTGACAAAGATAAGAGTTTGATAAAAATATATTTGCATTTCTGAAAGCCAAATTCTGAAGGTCCCAGGGTCTGATATTTACAAAATAAAACTTAAAGGGGGGAATACTATAAAGTAATGTAAATGAGTTTCTCTACAATAGGCTAAATATGATTAAGATGGGAGGATCGAGAAAAAATCCAGAAGAGTATAGGAGTTAAGATAAATTTAGGGAGTTAGGTTGATAAAACAAATTTTGTAATATCCAGAACAGAGTGGATGAACATTACAATTCTCCTGCCTATCAGGGGTGCTCCCTTTTAATTAATGAACTATATGCCATTTGTTGCTCCTCTCTACAAATCTACAAGAGTTTAGATGCAACAATGGGAAGAAAGAAGATGGGAAACAAGCACTGTGACTGAGAAAGACTACAAAATGACTTTGTTTCCCCCTTGACTACACTGAAATCATGCTCAGCACAGTCATGCTTGTTCTAGAAACTAAGTAGCAATCACTGGACAAGTTTACCTTTCAGGAACAGCTGAGATCATTGTCTGTGAAATTTATATTCAGTTAACAGTTAAAGAAATGGGCTAATTGCTCTCAAAGAAATACACTGGGTAAAGAATGGAGAGTCTTAGCTATGTTAGCTATGCTGGTTAGGTGGAGGGTTGCATCAGGATTCTGAGTTGTAAGCAATAGAAGCTGACTCTGACTGAATAAATAGAAAAAAGATATTGGCTAACTAAGAATTCTTGAAATCTTGAAGAACCAGATAAGGCTAAGCTTCCAGAACCAAAACAAAGCATTACCAAGCACCATGACAAAAAGATTTCTAAAGAGGAAATAGAGAATGCTGAGCAGTTCTAAGCTAGGAATTAAACTGGACTGCTTCAGATGCAAGCACCAAAGCTCTTCTGTGCAATGAACAATACTGGAGCAACCTGCTGTCTTAAGAAATGGATACCCAGCTACAACTTTTCAAAAGGAACCAAAACAGAGCAAAACAAAACACAAACAAACAAAACACAAAGAAATGAAAACAAAACAATTCTAGGCAGCAGCTTTTCCATTCTCATATTGCCCATATGTAAACCTAAGAATATTAATTAGGACAGAAATACAAGCTTCTGCAACAAAGATATACATATAAAAATGGCTCAAAGAACAATGAAGATTTTCCCAGGCACAGGAGTCTGAGCGCAGATGGGATTGGGCTAACATGACAGCTTCCTGGTTTCAGGAGACCAAATTTCTTTATCTTGTCCTCGGGTCTTCTCAGTATGGGGCTCCACCATATACCAATTTAATGAGACATGAAAGACAAGCAGGGAGGGTATCTTCTTTTTCTTTCAAGGGCACTTCTGCTTACACACTATTTGCCAGAACGTAACCATGTGGCTCCAACTTAGCACAAGGGATATTGGGCAATGCCATCATCACATGTCCTGTGTCATGTGCCCAAATAATGTCTGCTACTATAGAAAAGGGGGTAAGTAGAGTTGGGGTGGAAACATTAACAATCTCAGGCATAAGATTTGCTATATGGGCATGTTCAGCTGTTGGGATTCAGTCACGTGCCTGTGCTCCATTCTCAAGGGAGCTGAGAAAAGTATGTTTTCTGGTTTCTATAGTGAGGAAGTGGAAATCACAAGTAGAAAATTCTCCAAACAGAAAATGTGTTAAAAAGGTGTTGAACAGCCAGATAAAATGCCAAATACTCACTTGATAGGAGACTCTGAAAAACTAACATTTGCAATGAGACGCACAGGATAAAAATGAAGCAGCTTTAAAGATTTGTGGTCAGATCATTCTATGAAAACAGAACATCAAGAGCCAAGAATGTCAGATAGGAAAACGGTCTGATGTGCTTTCAGAATATCATGCAAATTATGGTTGATAGAGCATAATTTCTGGGGTAATGGAAAATAAGGTGGGAGAGATCGGCAGGAGCCTTTAGGCTAGGGTAAGAAATGTAAATGTATTCTAAGGTAAGTTGCAAGCCACTAAAGGTTTTTATGGGGAGTGAAATGATCAGAGTTCTTTAAAATAATGACTCTGATTCTGGGGGTGGAAAATTCGACACCACTAAATAAAAGTCAGAGAAGATATTTTAAAAATATAATACAAATCCCCTTGTGTCTGTATTTATATTCTCCATGTTAATAGAAAAATCTTTTGATTCATAGTGTTCATTTCAAATGATTTTATTCTGACAGCTATAAATGAATCTGAAAAAAAAAAAAACACACACACACACACACACCACATACTGACTGTTTCTATTGTGTTAGAAGCTATCATTCAAATTATATCATTTAATCCCAGAGTAATATCATGAGAGATTTCTATGTCCAGTAGGAGAAGGAAGAAAAAAACAGTGCTTATTGAAGGTCATTTTGTGAGTGTGCGGTTAGCCAGTATTTGACTTGTATACATCAAAGAATTCAACATCAAACCACAGCCTTCAACTTCAATATTTTTTCCAGGGACACAAATATATCTTAATAAAAGTTATTTGCTTCTTACGTATGTTGAAAGTATTTTTGGAAGTTAGGAATTCGATTTCTTCTCTGCCTACATTAGCAATCACTTTATGATGATGAAGACATAAATATATATTATTATACAAGCATAAGTTATTAATGCATTAATAATCCTTCATGATTAATACATTTAAAACTTATATGTTCAATCAGTATGCAGTATAGAAACTATTTTTCGGAATTGTAGACCAAAGGGTTTGTATGAATATGTGCATATAGCAAGTGTGAAAGAGAGGGTTCAAAATCTGTTTCTTTTTCCTAAAACAAAACAACAAATAAAGCAAAACATATGGGTTAATTCATAGCATCTGGTTTACTAGCGTTCCTTTATCACAACAGGGTATCATAATTTGGAAAAAAAGGCAAATATTTACCAGGGACACAAATATATTTGTCACATTGTCACATCATATACAATTTATACATTGTCACATCATATACAATTTATTCATCTGGGCATTAATTCAACAAATCTTTATTGATTGTCTTATGCACTAAGAAAAATGGGAAAACAAGTCAGTCAAATTCAGGAAAATAATCAGTAGGTAGATAAATGAGTAACTAATTGAAATTAATGAATCCCAAATCTTGTACGTTCTAGGGAAAAAAAATAAAGCTGGATAATTTACTAGAGACCAGAATAAAATGTGTCTCCCTGGATAGTCTAGATGTTTTTTTTTGTTGTTTTGTTTTGTTTTGTCTGTGTTTTTTTTTTTTTTTTTTTTTTTTGAAATCCAAATATTCTAGGAGACAATTGATCAAAGTCCTAAAATGGAAGATTTGTTTCATGAATATCTAGGGAAGGAATATTTCAGGATCTGGGAAAGTTCCTTGAGAACCCACAGAGGGACTGCATTGGGCAAAGTTGAGAAATAGCAAGAGAGTGCAGAAGGCTAGAGCACAGCATGAGGATTAGAGGAAGAGATGAGCTTGGAGAATTAAGAGTAGTGAAGAAAACGTTTGAATCATATTCCTGTTTTACTATGAAATCCTTTCGCAAGTCTTGAGCAAAGGAGTGACTGATGTGATTTGTTTGGAAATGCACACTCTGGCTGTTATGTGGAGTGCGAAAACCCAGCAACAATTTACCAGGCTACTGGAATTGTCCCACAGAAAAAGATAATAGCCAGAGGCTGGGTCAATGATGAAAAGTTTCAACGACATGGGAAAGACTGGGCAAGGATCAGGTTTGGTCCCGGAGGGGGTGGTAGGTGAGGAGAAGTAGGGATGCAATTCAAATGATCTATAGTGAAGATATTTAAACTGAAAATCTTAATTAAATTATGTAATTAACTATCAGAAATGACTCAAACAATTATAAGTTGTATATGCCATTTTAAACAAAAATTAGGCATGTATGTATGAACAAATTATATTCACATTTAAATCACAGCTTCAGTACAAACTATTCAGAATATATACATATTCATATTTTACTCCTTTCACACATTACTTGAACTAAATGCACAAAAATGACAAATACATAATCTCCGATCGAACTCTAATCCTTTGTCATACTGTCATGTGAGGCATCAGCCTATTATATCCTTGAGATAGAATTCTCATTAGTGCCAGAAGACTGGCAGGTATATTAAGCATATCAATTCTACACAATTAAATAAAGGTCAGAGAAGGTATTTTTTTAAATATAATAAAAATCCCCTTGTGTTTTGTATTTATGTTCTCCATGTTAATATAAAACATCTTATGATTCACAATGTTCAGCTCAAATGATTTTATTCTGAGCTCCTAAATTTAGTGTTGAGATTAAACCCAAAAGCACTTGTCCTTTGCTGAAAATTACATATTTAATATAAAATAAAAAGAGAATTTACTTTGCTATATTGATTTTAAAATCTTTCGGCTGCACAAATCATGTTTTCTCCCTTTGAGATTACTGTAAAATAGAATAGCACATGAAAATATTTTAAGATCATTTTATTTTTTGAAATATGAAAACCTATTACCGCTGCGCAAATTCAGAAGCAAGTCTAAATCTATGGGGATGTTTTTCACCCTTCTGATATTTCTCAGATATTTTTAAACTCATAATATCTTAGTAAATCTATATTCTATTCTGTCTCCTGAGTTCTATACCTCATAAATATTTCTGCCTTCACTTTTTTAAAAAATTAAACCTTAGTTGATTACCCACTTGAATTAACAAAAAACAACAATTAAGACCCCAATTTTTTGTTCTTTTATTATGACCATTTGAGATAGGCTTACTGACATCAGCATAATAAATTCTGTTATAATCGGCTGTTGGCAGTAGGGGAAATTCAAGCAAGCAATGTATGTTAAATTCAACATTTCAAATTGATTAGAATGTTTCAAAGTGATTATTATAATGATGGTTATTTTTTGCTTAGAAATGTATACCTTTATCAGTAAAATTCTACCAGACCCTTTGTTTCTTATATACCCAAAATCTTTGATAACATTTCTTTTGCCTACCATTCATCATTCTGTGTTACCTTTCAGGAATAACTTTGATCATCACGTTCTTTATAAAGTCTTTCATTGACTTCTTAAAGTAAATATGTCCACTCTTTCCCTTGCATGTCTACCATAACATAAAATTTCCATTTTAATACTTATAACATTTAGCTACATTTGGGCACAATCGTGTGATTGTGATTTTCTTCCCAACCAAACTGTAAGTTACTTGAGGGTAAGGCAAATAACTTGGTAATCTCTCTATCTCCAGAAATAAACACCATTTCTGGTAGACGACCTTTGAATGCACAAAATCTTATATTTATGTTCCTTAACTATTGTGACTAATTACAGAATATATATTAAAATGGTGGGAATTTTTACAATTTGACAAAAGTGTCAGCAAATGATACACAGAGATAGATGTTATTTATCAATTTCTTTATAATTTTTTTTCATAAAACTTCTGTCCTTTTTTAAAAATTTGCTGTCTTTTATCTGCCTTACATGTATCAGATATATGGTGATGGAAGGAGAACTGACTCTGGGTGGTGAACACACAATGTGATACACAGATGATGCATTACAGAATTGTACACCTGAAACCTATGTAACTTTACTAACCATTGTCACCCCAATAAAACTTAATTAAAAAAATGATAGGTACTAAAGAACAAAAATTATTCAAAATGTGAATATTTAAAATCTCTAAAAAGAGAACAAATGAAACAAAGCAATGAATACATAATTCAATATTATGTACCTAAATTGGAGAAAAACGAATATTTGGATTGAAATTTCAAGAATATAAAATGATCCAGTAAAAGCAATACTGGCATACTATTATTGTATGTTAATACAATAATTGAACCTGGGCAGTTAAATTACTTGAACGATAAAGACTCTCAAAGGATCCAGGCCAATCTTCAAGTCAACTACAAGAAGGTTAAATCACTTAGGTCTGACTTCTCCATACTTTCTCCACAATAGGACGACTGGTACAAATACCAACAGGATTTTCAGAACACAAACTGTGACCAACGTTTTAAAATTTAGCTAATTACTAGTCAAGTATAAGGGCAATGAATAGATACTTTCAAAGATCATCATACTCCAAACACACATATTTTCAAGAGAAATAAATGATATTTCAAGAATATGGAGTAATCAAGTAAAATCCCACAAGTGTAAACACTTCCTGTTATTTTCAGTAAGACAGCACATGAGTAGCAACTGAAACTCCATTTTGAAGAATATAAATTCAAAGATATCTGCAAAATTATAAAAACAATACGTTACAACACTGAGTCTTTCTTGACTAACTCAAAAAATTAATCAGATGCTATGGGTACATCAGGCATGACACCTAGCCCTATGTATTACTCAAATTTGAATCCAGGATATGATGGTAACAAACATAATACCAGAAGTTTGGCTTTAATTAGACGATCTTATCTATCCTGAAACTTTCATATTATCAATGAACTGTTTTGGTTTCACATTTTGTCTTATTATGGAGTGAAATCAGCTTCCTACATTTCTTTAATTTCTTGTTCTCCATAAAAACCATGTAAGAAAGAAATAATAAAAGTAAAAATTCTCTTTGGTCCAAATTATTTAAATTGACAACCTTTGTGTCAAAATCATGGTGTTTTTTATTTTCACTATGACCTGCATCTGGAGACAGAAACATCCAAACATGCAAACAAATATTTTACAGCCAAGTGATCTCAATGAATAATTGTTTGCAGAAATGCACCAATTATTTTAAAAATATTATTAAGATTCAAGAAACTAACATATATTGGTATTATAATTTAAAGTTCAAATGACATTTTGAGAGTTGGTTAACACTCAGGTGTTACCCGTAAAGAGTCTGGGGGGAAACTGGGACATAAACCGTGTTAGCTATTTTGCATTTATCCTCACAAAAACCTTACGACTCATTCTTATCCTCATTAGATAAATGAGAACACTAAACTCTAGAGATGAATGATTCATATAAAGTCTAAGTCGGGGTGGAGCAGGAATTCTAATCCAGTACTGACTCTGATCCTAAGATTTGTAGACTTTATTTAAAATAATCTTCTGTAGATCAACCATTCAAGATAATAGAATTTTTTAAAGAACTACAATGATGACAATTTTTTTCTTGTTTATTTTTAAATTTCCTCAAATCCCTGGATAGAATTCTGGGTAAAGAAATATGTTTTGTTTGTTTTTTCTCAAAAACAATGTAATGAATTAAAATAATTGTATGTGTAAGTAACAATTGTTCAGGTAGATGTAGTTACACGGTGGACTATCAAGGGGAAATTTGATGAGAAAATTTCATGAAATATCAACTATTTGGGTAGTATAGAGTATTTTAGGGGAAAATTTATTACAAGTTTCTCATTTGATTTGACAACTATTTGTTTTATCAGTTAAGCTTAAAACAAGTCAAATCTCTAGTTGCTTCTATAATGAAGAGAGCTGCTCTATTTATTTAGCAGGTTTAATTTTCCCCCTACTTATTAGAACTCTCAAGCTCTGCCATAGAAATGAATACTACTACTACTAGTATAACTACTACTCATAATACTTGAATTCAATTTGGTTAAGAAGGAAAGAGGTATTTCTTCAACATGACTGCAATTGAGATTTAAAACTGGACAGACATTCCTGGACTGTTTTTCCCCCAGGGCATATAATCATGACTTTTTATTTTTTGAGTGTTTTATTCATTTTAAGCATGTCCTTCAATCTCTACTGCCTTTCTCTGCTATTATGAGATCAGCATCTCTGCTTGTAATGCAGTGGTTGTATAAACAAGACAAGTAACTATTCTCAACATCCACCAACATCCCCAGATAATATCCACCAACATCACCAGATCTATACAGTGTCTTAGAAAAGAATAGATGGTACCAAATTTGTTTCTTGTTCAGATTATTCACAGAGCTGGTTATCTGTTTGGAAAGTTACTGGACAGTAACCTTTCTAGACAAAATCAAAACCCACCACAACAAAAATCTTGTCCTTCAAAAAAATCAGAAGGGCACCAAAGAATATTTCAAAGTTTCAAAATTGAGAGGGTTGGATGAGTGAGACAGGGCAAAGCTAGCATTAAAGGCTTGCCTTTCATTGAAATATTTTTATCCCAAATTTAGCTCCATGAACATCGTATAATGATAAAATAAGTTCATATCTCCACACATACGGACTCTCTGTTCCAAACAAACAGAAATAATAGATAAAATGGAAATAGAAATAACAACAAATACATGAATGTCCTTACAAAAGAACATTTCTCAGTACTAGAAAGCTCACAGAAACACAAAGCAGTGCACTTTGCTCACTGTGGGCTTGCTCAGTCCCCAGTCCAGAGAAAAACTGGTGAGCAGGAGATCCAGTGTAGCATATTAACAGGGACTAAATTTTCTCTAAGTTGTATGGGATTCCAAAACTCACTTCTTGAAGTCAGTAGCTTGGAATCATGAAATAAGCTGAAAATACATCACTGGCAATGTGTTGCTGGAGCTACAGGTTCTTGGGAAGCTGTGAGTGAGCCAGCAAAAGGCAATGGACAGGTCCCACCCAGTGTCCTTTCCTTCAGTAACAACATCTGTGATGTCCTCGATGCCATCTTGGGGCAGGAGTTCATTAAAAACACATAGAATCCAGAAGCACTGTATACGTTTTTGGAAACCAAAAGGGGATGCACCAAACAAGAAAAATTCTATAATGGGGGAGAGAGAAAGGAAAACTGTCACAAAACAGAAATTACTCACACGTGTCCTGCTTATAAAAACGAGAGAAAATAAGGAAAACTAAATAAAGCTATTGTCAGAAAAGATAAAGAACAACTGAACAATCAGAAGAGATATCTATCTGAATGAAGTTAGTTTTAGGACTCTGCCTAGCAATGGCTTTAAAATAGCAAGGTTTAAGATGCTTCAAGAGGGTAAGGGGGATCAAATATATGGTGATGGAAGGAGAACTGACTCTGGGTGGTGAACACACAATGCGATTTATAGATGATGTAATACAGAATTATACACCTGAAATCTATGTAATTTTACTAACAATTGTCACCCCAATAAATTTAAAAAATAAATTAAGAAAAATGCTTCAAGAAGTGAATGTACAGATAAGGTTGTGAGATAGAGTCGATATCATGTTTTGGTATTCCTAGCCTCCTGCATGGGTACCTTCCTATATTTCAGAGCTAGACCAACTTTAAATGTTACATAGATTCCTTTGTGATTGGAGTTGCAAATAGGAAATCAGTTTTGTTAATTAGACGCATTTGCACAAACTTGAGTCAGGACGGACTCAAGATGGAGAGGCAGCAGAAGCATCCACGTTAACAATGTGGTTTGTATTAGGTACTATGTGGTGCTGGTCTATGAGTCCCAGTGGTGGCCACCTTGGTCTTTGAAGAGAAAACAAGGTGTTTATTCCTAGTGCCAAAGTTTGTTCCTGTTTTTGCTCTTGTATCATGGCCGAGCTGACATGATCCTCGTGCCAACACTTGGGAATGTGCCTCACCAATTTCCTGAGTGTAGTCAAGGTTGCAATTCTCTGTGAATCACTTGCTTCAGTTAGTCTGATTCTAAAGTTTATATGGAAGCAACCAGTCAAAATACATGAACACCCAAAACAAGCAGGGATGGCAAAGTAAAGTTTTGAAGAAGAAAATATGAGCGGGTTATTACTCCTGTAATTGTAAAAAGTACCATTAAAAAACTACGTATTAAAAGAGGTGGAATACATGCATGAATATATAGACAGACCAATATCAGAGGACATAAGGACAGAAATAAAATCAAATAACTTTAAGAACGTTTGCATATGTTGGCTTCTCAAAACAGTGGGAGTACTAATGGACTGTTAAATACACACACACACACACACACACACACACACACATACACACACACACACATATATATATATATATATATATATATATATATATATATATATTCACCTTTGAAAAACAAAACAGGATAATTCCTCATATCATCCACATGAATAAACTACAAAATATTATCAAACTAAATGTACAAAATGAAACAATGAAGATACTAGAAAAAACCATGAGTGAATTCCATTAAAATGGGAGAATAAATTCTAATTGTAAATAAAAACCAAGAAACAATAAAAGAAAAATATGATAAATTTGATGATATAAAATTAACGTAAGAAAAATAAGTCTATCTGCAAAATATGCCATAAGAAAAATTTAAAAAGTTACAAAACTGACAAAAATGTTCACAATATATATCACAAATATATGGTTAGTTTCTTTTTTAAGCTAAAGAGATCCGTAAATTGAAAGGAAAGCAATAAACATTTTTTGAAGGTAAAATACATGGAAATAGGATTCACAGAAAAATAAAATAAATGTGACCCTTGAAAAAAGATGTTCAGCTTCCCTCATTAGTGTCACAACAAGGTACACTGTCTCTCTCCAGCAGACAGTAAAAACACAAAGTATGTCAAAACACTGATGGTAAAGTGGTGGGGCCCTCTCATCCATCACAGGGGACATACAAAATGGGCAACAGGGAAGGATGCCCTAGGCAGATTTATTCATATTATAGAGGCCTTTACCCTTTGAGCCGGCAGTCACATTAAAGAGATAAATCCTGCCCATGATTAAAATATCATAATGAAAATAATAATGTTCACATTTATGTTGTAGCAAAAGATTGGACACAATCCATATTACTATCAAGGAAACTGTGATTATCTACAATAGGATACCATGGAGTTTTAAAGAAAAAGTGAGAAATACTTTGTATAAAGAGAAGAACATATTCTAGGATGTATCGGTAAGTGGAAAACCATGGTATAAAGTAGTGGATATATAATATTACCTTCTGTGTAAGAAAGAGGCAAATCAATAATAGTATATTTTCAAAGATTTGTTTAAAAAAATACAGAACAAATATGAAAAATAATAAAAACAACACAAAGAGGGCAAGAAGATCACATAGATGCATACAAAGTTAGAAGCACATTTTTCTGTGTATATATTTTGTATAATTTTACATTTTAAAACATATAAATGTAGTTTTCTTTTTAAAAAAACTCTGTTTAGTTAATAAGAAAACACTAGATTATATACATATATATTTTTTCAGATGTTGAAGGGACATTGTTTTTATGTACTGCAAATAAATCTCATGGGAATCTAAAAAAAACTTAAAACTTGTAATAAATTATAAAATAGTATTAATCTAAAGGAGTTAAAAACATTTAGTTTTGAAGTATACAACCCAGTTCTAAGCACACATGATCATCACAATAAGAATGCCAAAATATTTTGCAAATAAATGACAATAAAAACAGATGGAATCAATAAAAAGTGAACTTACAAGCAAATTTATATCAAAAAAATCATATTGCTTTATTTAAGTGCATAAACTCAAATATGTACACTCAAAAAAAAGAACATCAGAGGAACACAAACTAAAGCAAAAGAAATAATACAACAAAGACCAAACACTAATGTAATAAAGAACAAAAACAAAATGATTAATATATTAATAGAGTCAATACACAAAAATCTAGTTCTTTTAAAAAGCTAGAATGGCCATAAAAACTACTCAACAGAGGAAGAGAGCATGGGAGAACAAGAAAAGGGAAAAGAAAGGAAGGGACAAGAAGAGAAGATAGGAACAGTTTTCTAGACAAATGTACATCAACACTAGGATTGTAAAAGAATAGAAAAGTACAACGATTATGGTAATTGTATATTAATGTTTAAAAAGTTAAGGTGTTAACCACACAGTGTGATTTGATAGAACTAGTGGTGAGTGAATGTATGTTTCCCTTATGTTGTTTGGTTTTTGTTTCTTTATTGTCAATAATTTATAATAAAAAATTTCAAAAAGAGCAAACAATTATTCAAAATGTTTCCTAAAGACACTGTCAGTGCCCAGGATTCTTTTTTTTTTTTTTTTTTAATTTTATTTTATTAAATTTACTGGGGTGACAATTGTTAGTAAAATTACATAGATTTCAGGTGTACAATTCTGTATTACATCATCTATAAATCCCACTGTGTGTTCATCACCCAGAGTCAGTTCTCCTTCCATCACCATATATTCGATCCCCCTTACCCTCATCTCCCACCCCCCACCCCCCAGCCCCTTACCCTAGTGCCCAGGATTCTAATGGAGGATGGCCAGTAACCAAAATGAGAGCAATGAGAGCATAGCAAACTACAGGTCCTTCTTAGGACACTGACGAATAAGCTTCACTTCTGGCTCTTATAAAATAGCAAATAAAATAGCGTCTGAATCTTTTCTTGACTAGGTGTTCTTTTCTAAGAAAACCTACCTTTCTAAACAAATATATCCCTGATTCAATACATATTACTATCTGTAGTTGCATTACTAAGTATTAGGGGAAATCAATCATTTCCCATTGTTAAATCACCACAACTACTTGGCTTCTAACCATAAAATATGTTGACTCAAAATTGTTTTCCTTATCATTGTAGTCTGGTTTGTACACATACTGCATAATCATTGTAGAAAATTTCCTAATGTGGATGAGATAATGACAGAAAGTAAAAGTAACCATATTCTTAACACAGGAGACTGATATTTTCTATGATAGGCATACAATCATTATTATTAATTAACTTTTTTATAAAACACAATTATGGATATCATATACAAGGTATGCTTAACAAACATGTGGTCATTGTGCATCAATTGCTTATTTTCCTTGAGAATATTTAATAAACTTATTTCCGATGCCAATAAAGGCAGAGCTACATTAGCCTTTTAAAGAGCCAAAAATATTCATAACTTTTAATATCCCATATATGAACAATTGGTGGATGGTGATCGTCAATGTCATATATTCTAGTGAGCATTTATAGACTTACATTTTAATGCACATACTCTATATAATTAATTTAAAGGCATACAATAACTTTCCTTTTCGTATTTTAAATAAACAAAATTTGCACCTAGTTACATTATAATGTTAAAATGTTTGTAACTAATTACAAGTCTTGAAATAGGTTTTATTTCTGATATCAATTTCTGTTTAAAATTGTTCATTGTATTTGTTTTATGATATATAGGAAAATCACTATAAAATTATTATACTATTTTAGTAACATTAATGTGACTATTAAAACTTCTGTTAATATTATCTTTTCATAACTCTGTATAATTCTATTTTATTTTATGTTTATTTCCTTGACTTGAATGTGTTATTAGAAACATAAATATTGCCTGAAGCCTCATGAGTCATTCCATGAAGTCATTGTTTTTCCTGACAAAATATCTCAAAACCCTGCCAAATTAATGACCCTACAGAACAGCACTCATAATTTTACTTTTATCTCAAAACAAACTTAAAGAGTTGAAATAAATAATACGGATGATAACAATACCAGGCTCAAATGCCCAGGCCAATATGACATATTTAATATATATTGGAAAATCATTATATAATTACAATTAATTGGTAACAATTATTACTTTTATCTTAATTTTCTTAATTGTTTATTAGATTTTATGATGTCCTGGGGAAAACAGTATTCTGAAATCTGAAGTGCATCCACATCTTAAATTCCCTATCACTTGCTTTGTACCTGGTTTAACCTACTTAGTCTACTTAGCCCTGTTTTTCTTAATTTATAAAAAATAAAAACAATAGTGTCCAACTTGTAAGTTGTGATAATTAAATGAAAAATGTGAATATAATTAGTATAATATCTCTGTCCATAAATGTACAATTAATATTACATTTTTTACTTTTTCATTCAAATTTATAATTAATTGCTTGAAAAAGGGCCCTTAAAACATTTACCTACCCTATTAAGATAACGTATTTAATCTAATATTGTACCATTTGAATATAATAATAATTTAATAATCCATGATTAACTAATTTCCAAATCCCAATAGCTACTGAAATAGAAAGTAGAAGTTTTCAAAATATATTAATGTGTTTATGTACTCCAATAGTTCTACAAAAATTAAGAAACCAATATAGCAGGAGCACAGGAAACCAGGAAAGAATGCTGGGAGATGATGTCAGAGAGATGGAGAGAAGTAGGTGCATTAGGACTTTATATAGTATCCTAAGGATTTTAGATGGGAGTCATCGGTAAGCTTTAAGCAGGAGAATCATATGATTTTATTTATGTTATTTTAGAAAATCACTCAGTTTTCTGTGTATAAAATGGATTTTAGAGAGTCCAGAGTAGAGTGGCCTGGCCATGAAATGATAGCATGCTGTCAAATAAAAAAAAAATCCAATTTAGGTAAGGAGAGGCACTATTCAAAAGTATTGTACTCTGACTATGATACTTCAGATTATGCTCTGACAAATGCCTCAAAAGTCAGGCAGAACAGGAATTTTAATTTATAGGGAAAAGTAAACAAGGGTAGAGAGATCTATGTGTGGAGAAGTAGGATGGGGTGTGGGAAAGTGGTATGAAAAGGTGGAGGTGGTATGACTGGACGGTAGGTCATTGAGTGTTTTACCCTGATGTCAGCCTATTCCCTAGAGAGGACACCAGGAAGTGTTGTTTGCTCGAGGTTGTAAGGATACCTAGTATGGCTCAGGTTGAGGATGGGTCAAAATTTAGGAACCTGGGGAAAGATGCTGAACTCAGCTTTCATCAAGTCAGTTATTTAACTTGATTAATGGGGACAAAGAAGTCAGCTAATCATTTATGAGGCAAAGAATGGGAACTTGGAGTCTCTGAGTCTGGCCTTGTCATAGGTAAAAAGGAGGTATCCACGAGTCCTTGTAAGTCACATGGGGAAGAAAGGTGTGGGGATTTCTTTACCTTCCCTGTTTCTCTGGATCATAGAGCTTCAGTAAAGTTCAATATTGTCAGTTGACGAGGTGAAAGCAACAGAGTATAATTGAATTATACATTAAAAAAATTTATTAAGAATGTATGATATTTCAACAACTATTCTAGGAACTGGTTATATGAGTACAGCAGTTAGCAAAACAGAACTTCTCTCCTCTCACAGAATTTCATTCTAACAAAAGAACACAGAATAAAAAGACAACAATATATTATATATGTAATATAATATAATGTAATATGAAAATAGTAAGTCCTATGAAGAAAAATAAAATAGGGTATAGGAAAATGGATGGAGAATTCTATTTAAGATAGAATACTCAAAAAAATGCTCTGCATGAAGGTGACACTTGAGCAGAGATGGGAATGCCTAAGGGACTAAACCATAAGGATATATGGGGAAGATGGTGCCAGGCAAAGAACACAGGAAACCCCATGCCTCTAAGCAATGGTGTGCACAGCTTTGATAGTTGGAGAAGACTGAATGAAAGAAAGAATGCTGGAACATATTCAGGGTACAAATTACGCAAGCTCTTAGTGATCTTGGTAAATATTTTAATTTTATCCTACTGAGATGGGAAATAATTGGAGAAAATTAAGCAGAAGTGTTTCACAGATTGTGCTGTTTTTAAAGAATTACTTTGGAAAACAAAGAAGACAATGAAATAAGGAGATAAGTTAGGAAGTCTGGATTCGTGCAGGAAGCATGAAAGGAGCTCGCCCTATACTGGTGGCAGTAATTGTAAAGAAAAGTGGTAAGTAATTGTCTGTCGTAAACTATGACTCAAATTTGATACATTAGGGTAAGATGATGATAATGTGGAGAGTTAAGAGTTGAATCAAGAATGACTCCTAACGTTTACTATTTTAACACTAGGGTGGATATAAAACCAGAAGTGGAAAGTGTTAGTAACAGGGTATAAATTCAGAACTGTTTTGGGTCTATTATAGTTGAGATTTTGAGATGGTTATTAGACTGCCGAGAGAAAAGTCATCCAAAGTGTATACTTTTCAACGAATTTCTGTTGCTAAGCATGAAGAAACATAATTGATGTCATATTCCATTCTGACACTTAGTTAAAATATCCAGGAAAAAGCAACAAATTTGGATTCATTGGCATATAGGTAATATTTATATCCATGAGACAGAAGGAGATAATTGAATGGGGGAAACTTGACAGAGGAAAAAGGTCTAACCCCAACATTTAGTTGATTTAGAGAAAAGGATGAAATAATTATGATATGCTATTACGATATTGATGATTATTATAATAATGTTAGAAGTGATACCCATAGTGCAGCAGGAATGAGTTATCTGCCCCTTCTTCACTTGTCTCTCTCACTCAGGTTATCATAACTACGTCAAAATTTTACATTGAAAGAAGGAAAAATTATCAAGAGAAATGTTTCTTTTTCTTATAGATATTTCCCTACGGAGCATCTGAAGGAACCCTAGCAGGAATCCTCCATTGTTAGGCTGTTATAATAGTCAATTTAGAGGAAGACTTTCTATGGACTGATCGGTGACCTATGTGAAACATTGTGTGCATGTGTCTGTGTGCGCATGAGTGAAACATGTTTTGTGCATGAGTGAAACATGTTTTGCGCATGTGTGCACATTATTTGGTACCATTTTCTAGGTTATGTTTTTGTTTTCTCACTAAGAATTTACCATATTTGCATGCCCTTTCAGAAATGTCAGTGCATGAGCAACAATGATAACATTTACTGAGTCCTGAATGATGCCGTACTCTTTACTAAAAGTTTTAAATCAGCACACTGAGTTAAAAGGTTCAGTTATGATTATTTGTTTCCATTTTTTCAGCTGAAGAAAGTGAAAAAGAGTGGCAGAGACCAATCTAATTCCATAAATTTGTTCCCTGCTCTCATTATCTGTCCAAATGAAAAGGAAAATAGTACTGGTCTTAAATGCAGTAAAATTATGAGGTAGGAAAAGCGAATAGCAAAACTATGTTTATTGCAGTCAACATTACACCAGAAGCTTCGGTTGGTTGTAATAACCTTGACTCTCCACATTTATTGAGTGTTTACTATAAGCCAGACAGTATCCTAAGAGCTTTACAGGCATTAACTCCTTAAGTCCTCATATTTACTTCATGAAGAAATTCAAGCCCAGGGAAGATAAATTATCCAAGAGTATAAAATTTGTGAGTGTCAGCGTGGGGGACATAGAATCCAGACTTCAGTTTGAGTGCCTTCCCTCTTAACCACTACCCCATATGGCCTGTTAAGTGTTTATATAGAGATAAAGATGAATATGGAGATGGAGATGGAGATAAATAACAGAGTTGAAGTACAGAGGTGCTAAGTAATGGGGTCGAGATCACACCATGGTCTCACACTCTGGTCTCCAATGCCTGACCAGTGACTGCTGTGGATGTATATCTCAGGTGCAAGAGAACATTAAATGTTACCAGTACTCTCTTTGATTCCTCCATGTCAGCAGATAGAGCACAATTACACAAATGGGACTTACACTCTACTACTCTGTCCAGAAATTTCAAAAACTGTGGAAAATCAGTTTCCAACAGAAGGTTTCTCACTGAAATATTGAGCTTCCCAGAAAAGACCTTTGACAAGAACAGCAGTTGGAATATAAAATAGCAATTGTTTCAGCTCCAGTGTTGTCTTAGGGATCATCTGTCCCTAATTAAAAGCTACATTTTAAAAAATGTCTTGTAGTTTTCAGCATATAGGTCTTTCACATCCTTGGTTAAGTTTATTCTTAGGTATTTTCTTCTTTTTGTTGCAATTGCAAAAGGAATTGTTTTTTGTTTGTTTGTTTGTTTTTTCCTGAGATTTCATTGTTAATATATAAGAATGCAATGGACTTTTGTACGTTGATTTTGTAGCCGGCAACTTTACTCTATTTGTTGATTGTTTCTAAAAGCTTTTTGGTGGAGTCTTTAGGGTTTTCTATATATAACATCATGTCATCTGCAAAGAGTGACAATTTAACTCTTCATTCCTAATTCGGATGCCTTTTATTTCTTTCTCTTGCCTGATTGCTCTGGTGAGGACTTCCAACACTACGTTGAAAAGCAGAGGTGATAGGGGACAGCCCTGTCATGTCCCTGAATGTAGAGCAAAGGGCTTCAGTTTTTCTCCATTAATTATGAGATTAGCAGAGGGCTTGTCATATATGGCCTTTATTATGTTAAGGTATTTTCCTTCTATACCTATTTTATTAAGTGTTTTAATCATAAATGGATGTTGTATCTTGTCAAATGCTTTTTCTACATCAATAGATATAATCATATGATTTTTGTCCTTTATTTTGTTTATGTGATGTATCACATTGATAGATTTGCATATGGTGAACCATCCTTGTGCCCCTGGGAAGAACCCCACTTGGTCGTGATGAATAATCTTTTTAATGCATTGTTGCATTTGATTTGCTAGAAATTGAAGAAGACACAAAGAAATGGAAAGGCTGTGCTCATGGATTGAAAGAATCAACATAGTTAAAATGGCCGTATTACGCAAAGCAATATACAGATTTAATGCAATCCCCATCAAAATCCGAATGGCATCTTTTAAAGAAATAGAACAAAAAAATCATCAGATTTGTTTGGAACCACAAAAGACTCCTAATAGCCAAAGCAATCTTAAGAAAAAAGAACAATACTGGAAGTATCACACTCCCTGACTTCAGCTTGTACTACAGGGCAACAATAATCAAAACAACATGGTATTGGCAGAAAAACAGACACGTAGACCAATGGAATAGAATTGAGAACTCAGAAATAAAACCACATAAATACGGACAGATAATTTTTGACAAAGAAGCAAAAAAACGTACACTGGAGAAAAGACAGCCTCTTCAATAAATGGTGCTGGGAGAATTGGAAAGTCACGTGCAAAGAATAAAACTGGACTGCTATCTGTCACCATGTACCAAAATTAATTCAAAATGGATCAAAGACCATAGCATCAGACCTGAAACAATAAACTGCATAGAAGAAAACATAGATACTAAACTTATGGACCTTGGGTTCAAAGAGCGTTTTACGAATTTGACTCCAAAGATAAGGGAAGTAAAAGCTAAAATAAATGAATGGGACTATATTAAACTTAAAAGCTTCTGCACAGCAAAAGAAACCATCGACAAAATAAAAAAGCAACCAACTGAATGGGAAAAAATTTTTGCAAACAGTGCCTTCGATAAGGCGCTAATATCCAAAATATACAAGGAACACATGAAACTCAACAACAAAAAAACAAACAACCCAATTGAAAAATGGACAGAGGACCTGAAGAGACATTTCTCCAAAGAGGACATACAAATGGCAAATAGACATAAGAAAAAATGCTCAACATCACTAATCATCATAGAAATGCAAATCAAAACCACAATGAGATATCACCTCACCCCGGTTAGAATGGCTATCATCAACAAGACAAATAGTAACAAGTACTGGAGAGGCTGTGGAGAAAAAGAAACCCTCATACACTGTTGATGGGAATGCAGACTGGTGCAGCTGTTATGGAAGGCAGTGTGGAGGTTCCTCAAAAAATTAAGACTAGAATTACCATATGACCCAGTAATCCCTCTCCTGGGTATCTACTCAAAAAATCTGAAAACATTTATCCATAAAGACACGTGTGTGCCATTGTTCATTGCAGCTTTATTTACAGTGGCCAAGACATGGAAACAACCAAAATGTCCTTCAATAGATGAATGGATAAAAAAGTGTGGTATATATACACAATGGAATACTATTTGGTGGTAAGAACAGACGAAATAGGATCATTTGTGACAACATGGATGGACCTTGAGATTATAACACTAAGCGAAACAATTCAGACAGAAAAAGCAGAGATCCATATGATTTCACTGATATGTGGTATATAAACCGAAAAAAAAAAAAAAAAAAAAAAAAAAAACAAGACAAACAAATGAGAAACAAAAACTCATAGACAACAAAAACTCATAGACACAGACAATAGTTTAGTGGTTACCAGAGGGTACAGTGGGAGGGGGGTGGTAGATGAGGGTAAAGAGGATCAAATAGATGGTGATGGAAGGAGAACTGACTCTGGGTGGTGAACACACAATGGGATTTATAGATGACGTCATACAGAATTGTACACCTGAAATCTATGTAACTTTACTAATAATTGTCACCCCAATAAACTTCAATTTAAAAAAAAAATAGCTGCATTTTATCAGAAATTTTTGAATCTGTTTCCATTGGACAAAACCATTTATGATGCACCATAATTTGTTTTTAAACATAGGTACTGTAAAAGAGATCAGAAAGTGTATGTCATCAGACATCACATCATCTGTCAGTAGTCAGTTACCAAAAGCAAAGGGCAGGCTGTTGACCTGATTCTGATTTTAGTTTAGTATTTTATTTAACTTGACTTGTTTTCTGGGGTCAGTAATTATGCGTTGATATTATATAAAAATAGCATTATTTTATACCTAGATGGAGGGTAGAGGATAATCTGAATGATGATTTGATTTATAATTTGTCACCTGAATATTGGTATTTCTAACATAGACAGTTAGAAATTAGTTCTAAAAATAATCTATGCTTAAGTGGCTGTGATCTTTAATTTCTAGGGTAACCTTCTTTAATTAATGTTGTGCTGCTAAACTGAGACTTTTTCTACTACATTATAATGTGTAATGTCCACCCATAATTACCGATTAAGTCAGTAAAGCATATATCAAAAACAACTGATTTGTTGCCCTTTGCTAATAAGTGGCTAGAATTCAAGCTTTCAATTTGAGTCTGCCTGTACATACATAAAACATGTAGTCAAGTCTTCTCAATACTTTATTTCTACTAATGTTACATGGCATATTAAAGACAGCTATTTCTCAAAGAGAAAGTATCAGCTGACTGATTAGAATGTAATCTCTTTGTTCCCTAATACTTCCCTAGAACACAAAGAGCAACATCTATATGACATGCCTTGCAGGTTTTTTTTTGTTGTTGTTTTTTTTATTTTTGTTTTTGTGACAATCTGTTTTGTTTGTTAGGATTTTACATGGTCGGTGAGCAGATGTTATACTATTTTACATATCCTAGAGTATCGTTTTAATAAATGAGATTAATGCATAATTATTTTAAATTTTCTTAAGGTAAGATCTCCTTAGATGTACCACACTGGAACATTGCCACTTACCCAGCAGTTCCATTAAGAGGAAGAAAGAAAGAAGAAGAAGGTTAGGCTTGGGTTAGGAGTATCAGGTTAATAATGATAAGTGTTGGAATCAGAAACATAAAGATTCATCTGAAATTCTTCTCGTATCTTTTCTGTGTGTACATGTGGGACATTTTTCCATGGATGTGAAATAGTCTTGTTTCTGTGTTTCTAAATTCTTTAAGAGCAAATAGTGTGTTTTAAATCTAATTCAAGTCAAGCAAACTGAGAAGCTCCAGTTCACAAAGCATTCTCCCAGGCGCTGCACGGCTCCTGCCCAAGCCTTGTTCCTTGAAGTTCTCACTTAGTTTGAGAGCCAGAAATTCAATAGAAGTGATTTGGAATGAGTAGTCATACAGGTAAAATACTATCAATATGATGGTGGTTCAGTTGCAAATGACATAGAAACAAGGCTCAAACATAAAACAAAATAAAACAAAAACCACAAAACATTATTTTTTTATTATTTTTAGAACTATCTTTTATTAGTTTCAGCTGCACAAAACAATGCAATAGTTAGACACTTATCATTTATATCCCTCACTCAGTGACAACCCCCCTCCCCCATCCACTATCCCTCTGACATCACACACAGCCATTACATTCCACAATACATTAGATCAGGTAAATAAGAAGTTCATGGGTAGGGTTTCCTTCCGTATATTTAGATTTCAGAACTCAACAATATTATAGAACTTCTCCAGCCGTTAACGCTATTCAGTCTTTTCTTGCAGAAATAAATAAATAAATAAATAAATAAATAAATAAATAAATAATAACTGAAATCATTTTCCCAGCAACCCCAGAAAAGTCTTCATTTTGTACCCTTAGAATTAATTGGGTCCCCTTATCTCCCCTCAACAAATCACTGTGGCCAGAGAAAGGAAACACTTTGACTTATCAAGACTGACACACAGATTCATCCTGAGACAAAAGGAACCAAAACAATGATGTTGTTGTTTGTGCCCCGATTATAAGAATTTTTAAGGATCAATTTCTAAAGGCCCCGAAACCATATCGTTTAATCAATTGAGTGCAACTAAACAAATGTTAATTGAGAATCAACAATATGCCTAGAACTGTGCCTGGTAATGCATTAGTTTTAAGGACAGATAAGAAGTAATCCATGAGGTTCCCATTTAGTTTAAGGAACAGACACTCATAGATCAGATAGACTGTAATCCAAAAGCAGTACACGGCACTCTGGAAGTTAGGAGAAAGATATATTATCTGAATATAATTTGCTATCAAATGTTGCATAATATTTAAATATAAGTACTCAAATATTGTATTTACCATAATGAGATTCTTTATTCTCCATACAAATGAGTTCAAACCTAAAAAATGTGAAGTTTATTGCACTTTTCAGAATTGTCTCAAATAAACATGAGTATTTAAATACCATTTGATAAAACAACATTTTGTCAAGATAATGAGCTAGGCACCTATCTCAAATGCACTACTGACCAGTAATTTTGCAAATTAGAGAAGTGATTCAATTCTTTCCGTTGTTCTAGTGTACAGTTTTAACTATAGTCTTCTCTAAAAGCTTAACTTCAAGCAAGTAAATTTAATAGCATAAAAATAAAATCTCATGACTGAAAATATAGATGTAATGGAAATGTAAGTGCCTATCTAGCTGAAGGCAATTAAAGGTCCTATTTTGGAGGGGGGGGGGGGAAAGAGGTAAATGGGAAAAACACAGTAACAACTGAAGTGAGGGAGAGTTGCTGTCAAGTATCAATTATCTAAGTCATATCCCCAAGGGTTCTAGGTTACAGGAATTCAGAGTTAGAAACAGATGCCTCAGTCCTGGCTATACCACTACATAGTTATGACACTTTAGATAATTTACACTCTCTCTGGTCTGTTTATCTGTTATAAACTAGGCCTTTGAACAAAGAATTTATCCACCAGGACCTTGTCGTCATTACATTGATTATCAAAAAGTTAGGAGTGGTGAGAAAGTCAATCCAGTTGGTATTGACAGAGATATGAAGATCCTTGAGGAGAATGGTCACATAGAGAAAAAATACTTTCTAATAAGCCAAGTTAAAGTCCAAGAGAAACAACCAAATGACGCTCATATAAACCTACATATGCATGTTTGTATTGCTTTGTTAAAAACACATTACATGTATCTTGTTTTTTATGTAATATCGCATGGTAATAGGTCCATTTCTATAACTGTTTAAAAAGTAACTGGGAAAGCAATTTGGAAATCTAGGCTAATTGTAATGTGTCATCCTGAAGCATTCTAAACAGGAATGTAATTAGATTTTGCTATCCTCCCTAGGAGGTCTACTCTTGAGAACAATTCCAGAATTTCTTTAGGTGAATTTTTATTCACAAGGAATGGAGATCTATAAAAATTACATAATCTAAATTTAATTACTGGTTAATGATAATTCTTTTTGGTCCGTTTGTTGTGTTTTTGGAAAAATCTATAGCATTTCTCAGAGAAATGTGTGAATTCATTAATTTAAACAGAACTTAAAGGGCATGCATAGTAAACATACTATGCTTAAGAAGGTCAAAGATAGACTGTAAGTTCAAATCATTGACCTTACCGGGAATATTTTTTAAACGTATTTTCTGTATTTATTTTTAAGAAAATAGTTGATCAAATTCAGAAAAGGTTGCCAGGTCCTGTGATTCTTTGGTCAGCAAGATAAATATGAGCAATTTAAATCTCATCACAGTTTACATTTTTAAATGTAATTTAATTATACAGGATCTCTGAGAGTCTGAGATTTTTTTGTTGTTTTTGACATATAGCAATTAGTTTCAGTTATCCAACATAATGAGTCAGTATCTGTATATATTATGAGATGGTCACCACAATAAGTCCAGCAAATATCCATCACCACATAGTTTTAATTTTTGTTCTTGTGATGAGAAGTTTTAAGATCTACTCTCCTAGCAACTTTGAAATATATAACATATAGTATTATTAACTGTAGTCACCATTCTGTACTTTATATCTCCATGACTTATTTTATAACTGGAAGTTTGTACCTTTACCCCCTTCCCATATTTTTGCCCACCCACTAACACCCATCTCTGGCGACCATCATCTGTTCCCTGTATCTGAGAGTCTGAGCTTTACATGTGTTACTAACATATTATTTTACAAGTTTTCTTATTTTAATATATTTTGAATATGCCATCTGTAATGATGTAGGATAATTCTGACTATCCTTCAGAAAAAATCCTGTCCTGATTCAAGCCTTTATTCTTACAAGAGCCATACACCATTTCCATATTTACAGAGCATAGTCTTATACCCTGCATTTCAATGTAGCTTATTGGAATGTGAAGTAAGCTGTAGGAATGTGTCTAATGGCTGGCAAATCTTATGTTTTTTGATGCAAAATTTTATTGTTTTTCAGACAGCATCATTTTGACACACCAGGAATCCAGTCTGTATTTACTGAAAAAAACAATTTGACTGCAATCTTTAAAACATAGAACTCATAGTTTCTGTGTTGACAGAAAATCATATTAGATGTAGCTAGCACCTGCTAAAATATCATTTCTATTTTTCTACCTGTGTTGTTTAGCATTACAGAAGAAAACATTTCTTTCTTAGACTTGAATGTAAAGTATTTTTTCTTTCAATTTTACAAAAGCCAACACAATTAAATCATAGATATACACATTATTAATCTAAGTGAATTTGCTGTTACATTCAAACATGCCATATTTGAAAAAGAAATATGCTTCCAAATAAAAAGCAAATTGCCTAATACCATTAGTTATGAAAACATACTGTGAACTAAATATCATGCATAGCCAGAATATATATTGTACATTAATCATCAATATAGAGTTTCAAGTCAGTGTTCCTGTTGTATATTAGAATACTTTTGTTTTTATAAGCCAATTGACACTTCAAGTTGATTATCAAAAAAGCAGGAGATAAAAAGGTCAAGCGGAGGGAGAAAAGTGAAGAATGAAAATACCATGGAAACATTAATATACGGTTGAATATTTTGGGAATGGTTTTGAACGTTATGAGATTTTAAGAGTTTCACAATGCCTCCATTTTTTTTTTTTTTTTTTTTTCCTATGAGGATTATCCTTGGCAGTATATGCAGTGTATTACATCCCGCTTATTCTCAATTAGTAATGAAACTATAAGAATCTCAAAATGGGAGCTATACGTGCTTATTTTAAAACTGTTAGAATGCACTAATACGATTTTCTAAGAGGGGAAGGAACAACGGTATCCCCAAAGAAGTTTAAATAATGACTTTGTTGTTGTTGTTTGTTTTCGTATTTTTTGTTTTGTTTTGTTTTGTTTTTGTTACAAACATGTAGGCACTGAAATGAATCTGCTTGTCCTTCACTAGGGAAGAAACTGCCCTAAAAGGATCAACAAATTATCAACCCAGGGTAGATCCAGTCTTTTCCTTTATAGCTCTTCCCATATCCAGTACTTCAGGCTATAAGCCCAGAAGGCAAGGCACAGGCATGCTTAGGTACAATGAGACCCTAAACCATTGGGAACTACGTGGGGTTTAGTGTAACATGGAACCACCAAATAGGATATGTATATAGCTGTATTCCACAGTGTGGAAGTTACTTTTAGAATTCAGAGAATTTAAGCTCTTCCTCTAGGCAGAATATTTTATTAAATAAAAATTATTTATTGTGCACCCTGTTTGTAAAGATTGACAAAAATTCTATAAAATACATTATTATGATCTTTGGCAACATTTGAATATTGAGTGGATATTAAATAATAGTATTGCATCAATGTTGAAATTCGTCATGAATCCTATGAGATGTAGAGTTGCAGGATTGTGGTATCTGCAGTTTACTTGAAATTGTTGTGAAAGTTGAACACAAAAAAATAAATAATAATTTTATAGATATTTATAGTTTCATTTTTCATGTTACATGTTAGTTGATAAAGCTGAAATCGTAGTATTAATTCACTTCTTAAGGTGGACAACATACTTGGAGCCAAACAATGTTTCTTGTATCATCCTACCGTGTTTCCCAAAAAAATGGACCCAAATGGACCATCAGCTCAAATGCGCCTTTTGAAGCAAAAATTAATATAAAACCAGGTCTTACATAATATAAGACTGGGTATAATATAATATAATACAATACTGGGTCTTATATTAATTTTTGCTCCAAAGACGCATTAGAGCTGTTAGTCTGGCTAGATCTTCTTTTCGGGGAAACACGGTAGTAGCAAAATAATTCCCACTTGTCTCTTTTGAAGGTTTGGGTAAATGGACTTTGGCCTGCCTAGCCATCATCTACCGATGCAAACATGGCAGATTATTATCTACCTTGTCATACAAAAATAATGACATCACTCTGAAAGAAGTGATTTGACTTGATAAAGAATAGTCAGTCATATTTAATTAAATTGAAAGACAGTTACTCTCATTTGCAATGTGAAAGATAATAACCTTTCAGTAAATTAAAACCAACATTTCCTACTTATTACCATTGTATACCTTATTATATTGCTAAATCTAACGCTAATGCAATGGTAAATGAATTTAATAAACACTTAATAGGATTAAGGTTTTTTCCTAGCCCACTTTATTTCAAATTCTAATTTTATTGAAAAAATATATTAATAGCATAAAAATTACGGTCTGCTACCCATTCCTTCATCATCTTAAACATATATTAAATGCCCGCAATTTGCTAAGTCTATACTGGTCCCTTGGGGATATAAATATGAATTAGACTTACTTATTGATCTTAAGTGGTTCATGGATATAAATGAAACATAATTGTCAATGTAACTTTATTTTTGTTAATGACTAGTTTGTTTAAATGTTCATTCATTTGCATTATTCTCTGTGGAAAATATATGATAAATGTTGTGGAGGTGACTCAAATAGTGCCTACAGAGTGGGAAGAGAAGAAATATGCTTATTAAAATCCATAAAATAAGGTATTAACTTTATCAACAGTATATATTTTTGGTATTTTATGTAAATAAAATAAATGGGAATATAACTATGCATGATTTTATTTTCCATAAAATGCTTAACAGTTTCCTATAGCTTGAATAAATTGTACTTAATATTGTTTAGGCTGTTAGAAAGATTCACTAATATACTTTTCTATGAGAGGAAGGTACAAAAATATCCTGAAGGAGTTTAAAAAATATTGTGTGTGTTTTTTTTAAGTCAGTGAAAGAGGTATTTCAAAATGCCTTCAGTTTTCTGTGTTGTTATACACATCCACAGCCCCATTGAAAATCTGAGTTTCTGTCCAGATTATTGTACCATACTGTATTGGGTATGTTTATATAGTTAGTATTCTTAAAAAAAAAAAAAAATATATATATATATATATATATATATATATATATATATATATATTTCCTAAACATTATTTTTCTTGAACATCTAGCTACCATTGTACATGGGGAAATTTTCAAAATAAATATCAGTAAGGTTTAACTCCTAAAACTGCATTCTTTCTGGTTTGTCATGGTTTAAAGGACACTTAAAATAAAATAATAGCATTATAGTTATTTGGATTGAAATAGAACTTCTGATATTGCCTTTGTCTTTCTATTAAAAATACACATTACATAAAACAATCGTTTTCAGTATTTTTTAAATTTGATGCACATAATTGTTTTCCTTTAAAAAATCAGCTTAGTTTCATTTTATATAAGGCTATCAATGTATCTTTCTGTAGAATTGGCTAATGTACAATATATTGATATTAACAAATTTAAATTACTCACTTTAAAACCCATAGATTATCAGACTCTACAAATATAACAGATTGGAAATGCAATAATATTCCATAAAACAGTAAAGGACTAGGTTAACAGAATGGAATTTTAGACCTATATTGTATAATAAAAAATCCGTATATTTCAATCTTTATTTTTTATCCCCTTGATATTTACACTTGGCATATATTTTGGTTTAAGGCAATATTTATCTGAGAGTTAAATGCTACACACTCACTAGAGACATCAAAATCAATCCCATTAAATAATCCCCCAAGCAAAGCACTAAGAGAATTTCAGATGACATACGAATCAACAGTGGTGTTACTAACAGATCTCCAGAGTATGTTGACATTTCTGCAGAATCATCTAGAATCTCACCAATAGTGTAATAGGTTGTCTATCCCATAGCAACATCCATAAAAATGAACAATATTTTAAAAATTTAAGGGGAATATCCTCTAAAGTAGATATCAGGATGCCCCCAACATGCCTATCAGCTACATTGCCCTTGTTAGTGAATCTGCTGGATGAGACTTCTGATATCATCTAATCAACTAATCACTATTTTCCTCAACCACAAAGAAAATACAGTCATCTGATCCAAAAGTAAAATATTGGCTGTAGCAAGTGCACGATTTCCAGTCCTTGAATTATAATAAAGATGCTGAAAAACAACAGAAATATCCAATCCATTTTTCACACTTGGGGATATTCAACGTGAGACACACAAACAAAACAACAAAGCCAGTATGAAGTATCTACACACCATAGAAACTGCAACAAGCAGAAATCCAGGCTTAAGTCTGAAGCAAAGGAAGAAATGTGCAGGGACACAGAGAAAAGAAGCTGAATTAAAAGACTAGCAGAAAATTATAACTATTGTTGGGTATTTATGGTTTTTTACTATAGCCTCAACAAAAGTGATTTTACTTTATCCTGATTTTGCAACGGACTGAGCCAAATTTCTGCTCTTTCTTTGCTTTTCTGGACACACGAGGTCTGACAACTAAGTTTGAGAACTCATCCTAGAAAAAGTGCTACATACCTCATTGCTGAATATCACTACAGTCCCCTTCAAATTACTCCCCTTGGGAAGCTATGCACCAATGCCAGCACCTAGTCCACCCTTCAAAGCAATTTTGAAACTCTTTTTCTGGAATGGCCATCAGAGCTGTTGTCGTATTACCCTTGATGTACTGAATGTCATCAAAATGTCTTCCTTTCAATATTTCCTCTATCTTCGGGTAAAGAAAGAAGTCATTGGGGGCCAGATCAGGTGAGTAGGGAGAGTGTTCCAATACAGTTATTTGTTTACTGGCTAAAAACTCCCTCACAGACAGTGCCATGTGAGCTGGTGCATGGTTGCGATGCAAGAGCCATGAATTGCTGGCGAAAAGTTCAGGTCGTCTAACTTTCATGCAGCCTTTTCAGCACTTCCAAATAGTAAACTTGGTTAACTGTTTGTCCAGTTGGTACAAATTCATAATGAATAATCCCTCTGATATCAAAAAACGTTAGCAACATCATTACAACAAATTTGCTAACTTTATTGAATTTGCAATGGAATAGTCCCCTTGTAATCCAAGGGGATACATTCCAAGACCTTCAGTGAATGCCTGCCTGAAACCATAGATAATACCAAAACACACACACACACACACACACATATATACATATATGTATCTATATATATATAGATAGATTTTTTTTTATACATACATAGCCATGATAAAGCACAATTTATACATTAGACACAGCAAGAGATTAACAACTAATAATAAACTAGAACAATTATAACTATACTGCAATAAAATTATGTGAGTGTGGTCTTCTCTCAAAATATCTTATTATACTGTACTCACCTGTTCACTTAATGGAAGCACTTTCCAGCTTCTGTTTGACATACGCGAACTGCTAGCATCACTACTTCAGGCTTTCGTGCCATCATTAGGTAAAATAGGGCGACCTGAACACAAGCCCTCAGACCCCTCCGCAGGAGGTCTGATAACCCAACGCTAACAGGCGACTAATGAGTGGGGAGTGTTTACAGCGTGGGGTTAAGTCCCGTCTTGGGCGGGACGGAGCCGGGCCTCGCGAGATTTCGTCCTGTCACTCAGAACAGGGCACAACTTAGAATTTACAGACCGTTTGTCCTGGAGCTTCCCATGTGGTATTTTCCAGCCTACGCTGACTGCAGGTAACTGAGACCACGGAAAGTGAAACTGGATTGGGGGGGAGACTTAATACCCAGTTACTGAAGTAACCTCATTGTCTCTCTGTTTCTTTCAAATAACATACATTCACCTGAAAGTTGTTTGAGGAAAGGCATTCTGCGATAAATAAAATATGTAGCTAATCCAAGCTAACCAGTCCGGTAACAGAAAAAGACACTCATATTGATGTTTTTAAAAGTATAATAGTGCTAGAAATTGAGAAAAAAACAAACAACAACCACAGGGTTAGGAAATAATATAATAATCTAAAATGTAAATACCATGGACGTCGAAAGAAGATTTTTAAAAAGTGCATTATTACTCTATATTTTCTGTGGCTAGAAGGTGGAAAATTCTTAGTGCTTTCTAGAGGCGGTTGCACTGACTTCAGTACATCTGAAAAATCAATTTAAACTGGTTTTCAAGCCAGCGAGATTCTTTTAGATTAGTACATTTTCAATGCAGTTACAGTGATGAGCACAGAGTATCACTTATTTATAAAGATGGGTCTCTTTTCTATAAAATAAACTGTTACAATATATCTAGTCCAGAATTAGAATTTGGAGATTTGGGGCCAAACTCATCTTTCCTGGATAGCTATTTTTAGTTATTTCAAAAAAAAAAAAAAATTCAAGTCATTTGAGAAATGTGATCATACTAGAAATGAGAGGAACTAAAAGATAATTAAATGCTTAGCTCTAATTAGAATTTTTTCCGTGTTTCTACCTTTACTGACCTGACTCTGACATTTGATTTCCTCTTGGATTTGACCAGTTCAGAAATATATCTTAAAGGAACAGAAACTTGGAACTGTGGAGAGAAGAGGTGATTGAACATTTTATAAAGATTATGGAAAGGTGTGCCTATTGTCTGTGAATGTACTGTCTGTGCTTTCTTTGAAAATCCTGCAGGCTTCTTTAGGGTTAGAAATCATGGTTAACATGTCTTTAAAAGAAGTTGTGTGTGTGTGTGTGTGTGTGTGTGTGTGTGTGTGTGCGTGTGTGTGTGCTGTTATTTTTGAGAGCATATTTGGCATTTCTAATGTCTAACTTTGGGTGAAGTTACTCTGAAATTTCTTCTAGAAAACATCCTCTCCCTATTTTCATTCCATGTGCTTTGAGGGAAGTTCTATCTCTGGAAACATTTATGGTGTTTCCAGATCATGAGGAAGCATGTCTGAATAATAATAGTAATTACAATAATAATTATTATGTATCTTATTATACCTTAAGCACTTTTTCAAGAGGGCTTTATACTTTAAAGTAGTCATCCCTGCATATAATTAGGATTCTCAAGTATATTTTTTCTTTGAAAATATCCAAAATGATTCTATTTGCATTTTATTATACCAACGATTTCTCATGCGAATGCTGGAATTGTATTTGATGACCAGTTTATTTTAAATTGTCTGTCATGTACTTATATGTAGATCTAGGAACGTTTCAGCTTTTATTACCTGAGGATGATTTAATTGAACAAATTTGAAATTCTGCTTATAAAAACCTAAACATCAGTACATGCCTCTCCCTGTAATGCTGAGAATCAATATTACTCCTTACAAAAGGGATACAAGTTTGCTTGCTTTATAATAAGAGGAGGTGATGCAGGAGGTAATACAAACACATTTTCTCCACTTTCTGCTTCTATTACTTAGATTTATCTTTTAAGTTTGAAAAGAATCTAAAAGGAAGTAAATATAAAGCTGCTACAACTCCATTTTTCAAGAGGGCTTTGATGTGCTATGTTTGATGTCCTTCAGAGGAAAAAAAAAAAACAAAAAACAGCAAAAAAAATGCACTCCTGGCTTTCACAGGTCTTGCTAAAAAGGCTCTAGAATCCTGAAGTCAGGAACCACCATTAGTACTTACTTCATAGCCCTATTATTCTTCTTTCCCTTATTCCCAGCACACTACTCAACAAAATTGGTGCTCAGTTCAGTTTTTACTAGCTGATGATTATTATCCAAGGTACAATAGGGATGATATTAGTCACCTTTTTAGATATTAGCAGAGTCAGTGCTTTACTGCACTTTACCATGGAATTAGACTTCGTAACTACAAATGTTAGGATACATGTTATAAAACCATGAATACTATTGCTTGGTCAAGTAGATATTTATTTTTCCCCAAAACAACTCAAACTTCAGAGTAAATAGTCCAGGGTTAACCCAATGGTTGCATGATAACAAAAGGGATGTAGTTTCCTGCTTTCTTTTCACTCTGCCATCCTCAGGCTGTGGTTTTTATCCTCATGCTCACAGCACAGCTGTTGTATCTCATGCATGACGTGCATATTCCAAGTAGAAGGCAAAATTAATGAAGGTCAAAAAGTCAATGTCTAATAAGAATTTAACTTGTAAGTAGAAAAAGAGTAGTTTTCCTTGAATTTCCTCTAGTAAATTTCTATCCATTTAATTGTCCGAAAGACAACCAGGCCACCACTAATTTGTTACACGGGAGCCTAACAAATTGAACCTCTATCAGGGCACATTATCATTTGAAACAAAATGAAATCGTTTTTCTGAAAATAATGTTGATAGAGGATATTGGAAACCAGATGATTACATATAACCTAGATTCACAGGGCATTACATAATTACAACATAACACCCTCACCCAAAGCTTTGGTCCAGGAAGAATCCCCAAAACAAATAGCATCAGGTGAGAAGCAAGGGTTTTAAACATTGCTCCTGAAGATCAGAAATGCCCATATCAATAGGGTATTTAAAACTGAAGTGGTAAAACCATGGCATCCAAAGATGTGAACTAGAAATAAATCAGACTTGGTCAAAGATGACATCCATTGGTAAGGTCAATGCAGGTGGGGGAGAAAGGAATGAGAGAGAGAGAGGATGGAAAAACGGTGTAGGAGGTGACCAATGTGTACAATGAAAAACATTATTTAAAATATAACTGGAATAAGTATTTCTATATATTGCCCTGCAAACTACAAGTTGTGTGACTTTGGACAAATTATCTATGTGTTTTTGAGTCCCAAGATTTTTCTTTTTACTGTGATTATTATTTTCATGAGTTGAAAGTTTAAAAATACTAACCTTAATTTGGTGACTAAATACTAACCTTAATTTGGTTTGTTAATTAACAACAAACACTAATTTTACTTTGGAAAACTGATCATAAGATGAAGTCTTGAGACATTTACAAAATCAAAATATATACAAGTCCTTACACACAGGTTGGAACTTTTTTCATGAACTTGCATCTGATGAAAATTCCCTGGAAGAATGCCAGGGAACTTAATAAAACCTTTAATCCATGTCGAATCTTCTCTTAATATCCAAGCAACTATAGTTTTTAATAGCAGCATGAAATAGTCCAATTTAAGAACTTGAATGGTTTCTAATGTGGGAACCATCTTCACTAATCAAATGGTTTGTTTATTCTTACTTAAGCATATGTTCTTTATGTTTGTCTATCTTATCTTATCTATTTTATGGAAAGAATTGCCATCTCCATCCAATGAAATTTCTACTCGGCGTCTGATATGATAATATATATCTATTCAAACCAGTTTTGACACTGTTAAAAAACAAAACAACAACAACAAAAAGCCTAAACAATTAAGTATTTTTTCACTGGTAGAACTGAATAGAAAATTAATATCTGACCACCTCTTACCTAAAACACCAAATGAACCACTTGTGTTTTAAACCCATGGTTGCAAAAGGGGAAAAAAAAAATAGGTAAGAGAAAACTTCATGTAAATGTATTTATTTCAGTAATGTTTTGGAATTCCTGGCTGAAAACCCTTAATTGATCATCTAAATGGATTGTGGTCATGTCTGCAAGTTAAAAATGCAGGGAGGGAAAATTAGGTTTCTTATGCCCGATGTGTCTAATTCTGTCACCACAAGTAACCTTTTCTTGCAATGTCAAAGCTATTTCTTCCATTCTCGCTTTTTGCCCTTCCTTGAATATTCTAATTTGTCTAGATGGTGGTAAATAGAATTAGTAAAGTCATATAATTGTACGAGTGGAAAGCAACCTGCCATGTCTCCTCTAGCCCAGGCTTTGTTATGTGCCCAGTGAATGACTGCATATGTTTATCCATTATCAAGACTTGTCAGAAACTTAGGATGAAAGTTGGTGGTAAAATAAGGTGAGGACTTTTTTTTTTTAAATTAAAATGTGTTGGGGTGACAATGGTTAGTAAAGTTATATAGGATTCATGTGTACAGTTCTGTAATGCATGTGTGTTCACCTCCCAGAGTCAGACTTTTAGTAACATTGTATCATTGAGTTTACATACGTGACAGCAGCTAAGAAAACGCACTATTATAATTTTCAGTAAAAAAAAAAAAAAATCAGTTCAGAGAGTCAAATATCTGTTTGATAAATAGCAAAGAATGTTGATAAGACGTCTCTTCAGTCAACAATTATACACTTTTTGAAAATATGGTAGGTTTTATGCTCTAAGCTCATGTAGTTCTTACAACCTCAGGGAAGTCTAGGTCCCATACCCCCAACGTACTTCAAAATCTGGACATGAGATCAGGAAATCTGTGAATAAAATTGATATACTTTATCACACAATATGGTTTATTGGACATCAATAACTTAGTCTTTCCTAGAAGGATGGATAGTATTCATTTGCAGCTGAAGAGGCCAGTGGGTACTTGAAATCAAAACTGAGATATGCTTCCGTTAGACTTGATAGGTTGTGTGAATGATGCAAAGCAACAAACAAAAATTACATCCTATTCAGCTGCATTATTACATTAAGTATCAACTGATGCTTTTTTGGTAATTCACTAATAAGCATCTTAGGTGTAAGACTTTAACCAACTTTCCCCGGAGAGAAAAGTTGCACATAGTAAATGTTCAGTAACAATAATCCAGCCTAAAATTGCTCTATTTGTGGATAGGAGAAATTCATACAGTAAAACTACAATTGATCCTTGAACAATGCAGGGGTTGGCAGCATGGACCCCTACATACATAGTCAAAAATCCACATATAACTTTTGAGTCCCCCCAAATTTGACTACTAATAGACTCCTGTTGACCATTTTGTATTACTGATAATGTAAACAATCAATTAACACGTAGTTTGTATGTTATATGTATTATATAAAGTATTCTTACAATAACGTAAGCTAAAGAAAAGAAAATGTTATTAAAAAAATCATAATGAAGACAAAATACATTTACAGTATTTATTGAAAAATATCCCTATGTAAGTGGACTCCTGAAGTTGAAACTTACGTGGTTCAGGGTCAACCCTAGTTTCATTTTGATCCTCCTGTCCCTGCCCAGTTACACTGATAAAGAAATCAGCTGGTCTTCAAGTATGCTTTATACTAGGATATAGTTATTTACTAGGATAGCAGGATAGTGCTTCAGTCAAATATGTTTGCATTCTGGTTAATATACTAATCCCTTTTTGGCTTTGGCATTTTATTTGTGTTTGGTTATAATGGTTCAGTCCTGAGATACTTCTTAGGCAGGTAATACCATGACCATTCCTAGTTACTTCAAGTAGCCTGCCCCTCTCCCATCATTATATATCTTTTAGCTGTAACATTTACCTCCCTCATTCTTGCCCAATATTCGATAATTTTTGCCTCATCACCTATTATATGAGACTATGTTAGTGTTTGAGAGAAAAAGAAAGTTTTAGTATTATTGTAATTTGTATGTGTTTCAAAGTATTTCCATATTAAGTTGTCTCATTTTACTAAAAATAATCCAATGAGATGCAGAGAATATTTAGAATCTCTTTTTTCTTGTGAATTATCCAAAGTCACATAATTAGTAAGAGAGCTGCAGCAAAACAAAACAACAACCCAGCCAAAAAACCTCTGGGCTTTTCCACTACATATTCACCAAAGCAAGAACAACCATAACAAACAACGGTATCAGTTACAAAATAGTCGGGGAACTCATATCCTTATAGAAAAATAGATTAAGATAAACCACAAGTTTTTTTAAATATTTTGAAATCTTCTAAAATATTTTCTCAAGTGACACTAACATATACAACGTAATTAAACAAAAATTACTTCTTGGAATTGGGCCAACAATGCCATCCCCCCCCCCCCGCCATGTCCTCATATGCCACTTAGCACTCCGCCATTGCAGTTGCCTGAGTCACACTAAATTTTATCTGTGTTTCTGCCACTTCATTCACCGCAGTCTCCTGCTGCACTGCTGGCTGTAGATTCCACGTGACAAGGTGGAGCTCTCCACTTACCACCAGTGCTGTTGGCTGTCAACACTGACTCTCTACAAAACTGAAGCATTTTCATTGGCAAGACAATTCATGCTGCTGGCTTGGGTTGCACTTCCTCATGCCACCTTGGCTAGCCATTCCTCTTCTTTCCCTTTCACACTTTATCGTAAACTGCTCACATGAAGTTAAACTACACAGAAAGTTTGGATGATTCTTCTACTGTCACGCTTTTCTCCACACACTGTTCACTCCCTCCAGCCAAAACCCATATTTCTTACTCATCCTGTTTCCTCTGCTGTTGGTTTGTCTGTTGGGTTTCCTCACAAGGAGCAAACTTCTTGTGTTACAGATTTTCCACTAGCCGTCTGCCCCTGAATTAAGTCAGCATACTTGTATGATATTGCTTAAATATCGTTCAGGTTTACAGTATATAATTTAATTATAGCATGCACACACATATACACACAAACACACACATACATCAAAAACATTCTATTATCAAGACCAACATCACAACAAAGCAATATAAAGCATGTTAAAACTAAGACCTAGTGCCAGTTAATAATATAAACAAACGTAAAGGATTGTGAGGTCAAGAGGAAGAAAATGTGATCTAGAATACAAAGCAGAGTTCATGGAGAAGATGAAACTTCTTCCCGATAGCATTGTGAAAAGACAGTGGCACATGAAGTGGTGGGGAAGTAGTGAAAAGGGAGACTTGGAGAAAAGAGTATGAACAGTTTGGTTACTTGATTGTTTTGAACTGTGTTCAAATGTTCAGATAATCTGCAGAGTAAGTGGGCTAATCTGAATGAATCAGATCTGCATGACAGATCATTGAATGGTTAGATTGGAAATTTAGGATAGTGACAGTCTATAAAGTAATTAAATGCCAATGTGAGAATTTGCTGACTATTCCATGTCATGTGTTGGGGAAATAAGATGAAAAAGGCACGTCCTGGAATATTTTCACCCACATGGAAAAGAAAATACTAAGGGAAAAATAAGGGTAAACATCCATAGGAGAACGAGGGTGTTAGGAAGAAACAAGAGGATTAGGGCATAAGGATGAATAGAAATTACTAGGTAGGGGAACCATGAAAGTACCTTCTAGGCCAAAAGAAGCTCTTCTGTGTGGTCACAAGAATACTAGCAGGCGAATGAAGTTAGGAAGAATTAGTAAAATTCTAAAATCCTTAAAAAGATCGATATAGAAAAGCAGCATGGGAATGGATGGAAGGAAATATCCAAAAATTTTAATAAAACATTTTAACTTATTAAAAGTACACTCTCATATGACCCATTTCTTCTGTAAGATTTTTTAGTAGTAGTAGTATTCATTTGGCAATCCTCTCCTACTTTCATGAGGAGACAGTGGTCTCTACTCCTAGTATTTGAACACATCATGTGCAAAGAAAATTTAAACTATACAAATGAAGTCCCCAAAGAAAAGAAAACGGTAAAACAATTGGTTCATACAGCTTCGAAGCTATCAGATACTCTGAAGTAGGAAAAGTACAAAGCAATGGTTTCGTTATAGAAATTTTCTAAACATGTATGGATGTGAATGTTTCAGCCTTTTCCTCCTCTTTCCATATTTCCACGTTCACTGGAAGGATAGCCATGTAGAATAAGAATAGGGCTGAAATGGTGTCCTCCCGTCACAACTGACTGTGTTCTAGTTTCCACTCTGTCAGCTTAATAAAGTAAGTATGATCACAAAAGGTAATTGAAAGGACTATTCAAGTGGGTATTTACTTACAACCTCCAGACTGTGTAGGCCTGTGTTTTACTTCCTGTGGCTTAGCTTTCTTACATAAACCAGTGTAGCACCTGCCTCCTCTGTTCACTTTTTGTCCTCATCCACTCTTGCTTCATGTGTTGTTATTGGGAGGAGAATGGAAAATACTACTTACAGCTTTCTCATTTTTTTTCCTTTTCATTTAAAAACAAATATTTTGCGTTGGATAAGATCTATTAAAATTCTCCGTAATAAATAACATACAGTGGTGGAGGCGATGAAATATGTATCACACATAGTTTATATTCCAAACATAGAGAATTGTTCATACATCTCTTAGCCTGAAATGTTTTCATCTGTATAATGGACATAGACATATCTACATGATGTAACTTTATAAAGGCTTAGAGGAAAGTGTGTACAAAATATAGACATATGTTTATATACATATATACATATGTGTGTTTGTACAGTAATGTGAATACAACCTTGTAATTGTAGGTAATCTATGTGTTTGAATCCTCTAGGAAGCAGGTGCCGAGACTGAATCGGAAGTGGAAAATATTATTTTAGTAGAAGATAGAGGAGAGGGAGCAGGCGATAGGAATGGGAAGTCTAAGGAGCACTACTCAAGGTTAACACGTGAAAGGGAGGCAGAAGGAAGACAGACTGGGTAGGAAGGGCCTCCACTGTAGTTCAGGTCTGACAGTGTCTCAGCAGAAAGGGCAGCTCCAGGGCAGATTTCATCAGAAAGACGTGGCCCAGACACAGGTGAACATCATGCTCAGGCTCTGGCTGAAGCTGCCCTGAAACAGCAAGATCTCAGCTCAAACACGGCAATGGGTCCTTCAGATGCTTCAGAAGCTAGAGCCTCTCAGCTAACTCAGCTAACTGCATTCCCTGCAGCCGGGTCTCTCCTGAAGTGGTATGCACTGCCACGGTGGCCACTTATGTATGGAAAGAAACCAACAATCACAAGTAGTATTCATAGTATTTTCATGCGGTCGTCCCGCCCATACCATCATTGACGGACAATATCCTTGTAAAACTTTCACTTTTGTGAAACACTTTTAATGCAGATTTTTAAAAAAATGTCTTCAAATGTCCTACTTTTTGCTTTTTTTTTTTTTTTTCCCCCTCAACATCTAAGGAAAGCCTGTCAGAACTGTGCAAACACACATCTACTTAAGTTTCTCATTCAACTGTATAATACCCTTCAAGTATGGATTCCGTGATCAGGTCACAATTCAGTTGAGATCCATTCTAAATTTCCCTTTTAATAAAACATTACACATTTTACTATGATAAAAATGGTGTATTCAAAAAGGACCTGTGCCCTACATATGCTGAAATTTTATTTAATAGGGGCATGTGCGTGTGTGTGCGTACACTTTTAGAGTGATGCTTCCTTGAAATTTTTATTGAATTGCAGTTCATCAGTAGTCTGTCAAACACAGTGGGCAACAAATGACTTGTCAACTACAAAAGGGTATAAACCAATTGGCAAGTAAAGTAGACCTGTAAAGATAATAAAACCCTTTTGACCTTGCAGAGAAGAGAGCAGAGTGGAGAGAATTGCTGATTCATGAAGGAAATCTTCCTGAAGAGTTGAGTGCTTAGGTTAAGCTTCCCTCCTCTGCAGCACTAATTTGGCTGACAGATACCCAGCCATAGTTAATCTAAGCTGACACTGACCTTGCTGGTATTACCTGTAAACTCTTCGCATATAAATGTTCCTCCCATAATTATTCCAACGCCTTATACCTAGAAAAGCTGTCCATACAAAAAGCCAGGGATTAATTTTTCTGCAGCTAAAATTCAGCAACCTTGTGTTACTGAGGAGGGGTAAATTCGGCTAGTCTTTGAAAATGTTATGGCTTTGATTTTGTAGGAATAATTCGTGGCTCAATGGAGAACCATGCATTGATTGTATGGGAGCTGTTTTATAATTCCGCGAGTTGCAGATGACTGATAGGGATGGAAATTAATTATTGCATACCGATATACAAACAAACTCTGTGCTTTGGAGGAATAACCATCCTTCCCTGTGGAAAAAAAAAATAAGGTTGCCTGCATTTGTACTGTCATTCCAATATTTGTGATCTACAAATATGTCTTTTTAATTCACGTTTGAAATGGTTGTGATCGGTGTCTGGCTCTCATTGACTGGTGAGTTAAACCTTTAACATGTTCAGTTTTATATCTGGGTGAGAATAATCATACTACTTTAAAAAAAAAACACCTTTGAGCAATATGCATGTTTTAATGTCACATATTGATGAATGTCCATTATCTTTTTGAATGGTTTCCCTTATACTCCTAATTTTAAATCATAGAGTTGTATATATTTAATTCATTTTCATTAATTCACCTACTCATTTTTATTTGAACATCCAATATATTACAGCACAGTGCTAGCATACTTGAAATTCACTGATAATTATATTGTGTGACTCTATCCATGCTACGATGCAGCTAAAATCATTTTTGTGTGGGAATTATGTCTTATCAAGAGATAAATCATAATGTGACGGAGTAAGTTTTAAAGGAGAGGAAAGAACAAAATGCTTTTAGAGGAGAAGAAAATAAAATAAAACAGCCAATTCACTTTTGGGCCTTTGGAAAAGTTATAAAACATGAGGTGAAAAATGAAATGGGTTTTAAAAATAGTACTTGATTGAAGAGGTGAGAGGGCATTGCAGACAAGGTGCATACAATTGAATTTTATACTTAATACACTTGCAAGGAACTTTATCAATAACTATAACTAGTACAATTAAATGTCATAAAAACACAGCAGTAATATAAATAGACTGACCCAGCACTATTTTTCTCACTTGACAGTTAGACATTAAAGCACCAGAGAGGTTAAGTGAATTGCAAAAGGTCACACAGCTAGACAATAAAAAAGTGAGAACCAGTTTTATCCTTTCTCGAGAGAACTGTGACCTTCATAGGCATAAGAAATCAGAGCAGACACTACTGGAACACTCATAGTATAAAAACACAAGTATAAGTATAGAGTTTGGCAATTATTTGGTGTGTTTACTTACGAGGACCACCACAACAAAATACCACACACTGGGTGGCTTAAACAACAGAAATTAATTTTCTTACAGTTCTGGGGGCTGGAAGTCTCAGACCAAGGTTTTGGCTGGGTGGGTTTGTTCTGAGGTTTCTCTCTTCGGTTTGTAGATGGACATCTCCCACTGGTTCCTTGTCTCCACATGGTCTTTCCTCTGTGCTTCTCCATCCCTTAGTGTCCCTTTATGTGTCTTAATTCGTGAAAGGACACCAGTCAGATTGGATTAGTGCCACCCTAATGGTCTCATTTTTAACTCAATTACATCTTTAAAGTTCCTTTCTCCACATACAGTCACATTCTGAACTACTAGGGGTTAGGGCTTCAACATGACAATTTTGAGGGAACACAGTTCAGCGCATGACACTTTGTTTATTCACACAGTTTTGGGTGGGGAGTGTGGCAATAGAGTTAAATCAATTAAGTAGCTAAATGGTGAAAATATTCCATAATAGATTTGTCCTGAAAAGTGTAGAAGTCCATCAGCTCCTGGGGATTGACTACAGCTCTGGATTTGCTCTGGATTGAGGGGCTAAGATACAAGGAGATTCAAATACTTTCAGGTAGGACCTCCAGGGAAACAATCCATACTACAAGCTGCCAGGGTGCCATGGGGAATAAACATCGCCACGAGTTACAAACAGTGAGTGGAATAAACGAAAACAACTTCATTTACTTAACCATTGGCCTAAGGTCTAGTCTTGTAAGATGAAAATTTTAAAGTTGAACACAGAAAATTCTATTTGTTTCACTTTATTTGAAGATCAGTCTACTATAGTGCTTTACTATTAAAATTGCTCAAACTTTACATGCTGTAGGTCTATTAACAAAAATTTGCGTCTTTTGAAAAAATGTTTGTAGTTTTCTAAAGTCATTATGACAAAACAAAAACAAAGAAACAAAAAACGTACACATTTCTAAGTATTGTCATTCCAGCCACTCAAGTAAATTCTATTTTTTTCAGCTTTATTGAGGTAAAACTAACAAATAAAGACTTCATGTATTTAAGGTATACAACATGATGCTTTGATATACATTTAAACTGTGAAATCATTACTACAATCAAGCTAATTAGCATATCCATCATCTTACATAGTTACTTTTATTTGATGAGAACAATTAAGAACTACTCTCTTTGAGAATTTCAAGTAGTATTCGCATAATTACAGTTCTGTACTCTCCCCCTTTTATGCCACCTCCCCCCCCCCCAGGCCCTGGTGACCACCATTCTACTTTCTGCTTCTATGCGTTTGATTTTTTAGATTCTGCATATAAATGAGATCAAGCAGAATTTATCTTTCTCTGATTGGTTTATTAACTTAGTAGGTCTTCCAGGAACTTCCATGGTATCTCAGAGGGCAGAATTTTCTTCTTTCCTAAGGCTGAATAACATTCTATTCTATGTTATATTATTTATATAGAGTAATGTATACTCGATATCCTATTATATGTGTACATATTTTCTTTAGCCATTAAACTGTCCATGGATATGTAGATTGTTTCCATGTCTTGGCTATTATGAATAATGCTGCCGTGAACATGGGAGTGCAGATATCTCTGAGATACTGATTTAATATCCTCTGGATATGTATCTAAAAGTGAGATTGCTGGATCATATTGTCGGTTTATTTTTTACTTTTTGAGGAATCTCCATGTTAGCTTTTTTCCATAATGGCTGCACGAACTTACCCTGCCACTAACAGGATACAAAGTTTCCCTTTTCTCCATGTCTGCATCAGTATGTATTATCTTTGGTCTTTTGGTAATATCCATTCTAACAGGTGTGAGGTGATATCTCATTGTTATTTTGATTTTCATTTCTCTGAGAATTAGTGATATAGAGCACCTTACCATATACCTGTTGGGCATTTGTTTGTCCTCTGATAAGAAGTGTCCGTTCAGGTCTTTTTCCCATTTTTATGTGGATTATTTGAGGGTTTTTGTTTTGTTTTGTTTTGTTTTGTTTTCTATTGAGCTAACTTCTTTGCTGTTGAGCTCCTTATATATTTTGGAGAGTAACCCCCTATCAGATATATGGTTGCAAATATTTCCTCCCATTCCATAAGTTGTTTCTTCATGCTGTTGGTTGTTTCTTTTGCTGTGCAGAAGCTTTTGTTTTGAAGCAATCCCATTTGTCATCATTTGCTTTTGTTACCTGTGTTTTTAGGGGTATATAAATCAATTGCCCAGATCACTGTCAAGATATTTTTCTGATATTTTCTTCTAGTAGTTTTACAGTTTTAAGTCATACATTCAAATCTTGAATCCATTTTGTGCTGATTTTTATATATGGTATGAGATAAGGGTCCACTTTCATTCTTCTGAATTGGATACCCATTTGTACTAATGCTGTTTATTGAAGAGACTATCATTTCCTTGCTGTGTATTCTTGGCATTCTTACGAAAGAGCAATTGATAAAAATGGAAATGTTTTCTTAATTTATTTTTAATATAGTTTGTTTTTAGTGCATAGGAACACAGTGAGTTTTGTATTTTTATTTTATATCCTTCAAATGTACTGAATTTCTTTATTAGTTTTAACAATTTTAGTGGAATATTTAGGGTTTTCTATATATAATATCATATTCAGCAAACAGATAATTTTATATCTTCCTTTTTTATTTTGATACCATATATATAATTTATTTATTTTTCCTGCCTGATTGCTCTGGCTAGGAATTCCAGTACTTTGTTAAATAGAAATTGTGACAATAGGCATCTTTGTCTTGTTCCTGATCTTAGAAGAAAAGTTTTCAGTTTTTCACCATTGAGTACAATGTTAGTTGTGAACTTATCATTTATGGCCTTTATGATAAGGTTCATTCTATACCTAATTTGTTGAGAGTCTTATCATGAAAAGAAAGTATATTTTTTCAAATGCTTTTTCGGTGTCTATTGAGATGATCACATGATTTTTATCCTTCATCGTATTAATGTGGTTGCTACACTTATTAATTTGCATTTTTGAACCATCCTTGCATCCCAGCGATCAATCCCACTTGATCATAGCACTGCTAAATTCTGTTTGCTAATATTTTGTTGAGTATTTCTGTGTCTATGTGCATGAGAGATATTAGCCTATAATTTCTTGTAGTTTCCTTGTCTGACCTTGATATCAGAGTAATATTTGCTTCATAAAATGAAATTTTCACTCTTTTTTCTATTTTTTGTAAGAATTTGAGAAGTATTGACATTAATATTCCTTTAAATGTTTGGTAGAATTAAATCATGAATCTATCTGGTACTGGGGTTAATTTTGGGGGGTGGTTTTTGATTACTAATTCAATTCCTTTATGCATTATTCTCTGATTAGATTTTTTCTTTCTTCATGATTCAGTCTTGGTCAGTTGTGTGCTTCCAGGAATTTGTCCATTTGTGCTAGGTTATCCAGTTTGTTGGCATATAATTGTTAATGGCAGTATCATAGTACTACTGTGCTATTTGGTCATAACTGTCACCTCTGTATAATTTTATTTATCTCCTTTTTTTCTTTTGTTTTTCTGGCTAAATTTTTGTTGATTTTTTTTAAAACCAGCTCTTAATTTTGTTGATCTTTTTTTATTGTTTTTCTATTTTCTGTTTAACTTATTTCTTATTTCTGCAGGAATCTTTATGATTTCCTTTCTGCTGTTAACTTTGAGGTTAGATTATTCTTATTTTTCTAGTTTCTTGAGGTGTAAAGTTAGGTTATTTATTTGAGCGCTCTCTCTCTCTCTCTCTCTCTCTCTCTCTCTCTCTCTCTCCTTTAATGTAGGCAGTTATTACTATTAACTTTCTTCTTAGAAGTGCTTTTGCTCCATTCCATAAGTTTTGGTGTGTAATGTTTCTGTTTTTCGCTTGTTTCAATATTTTTTTTTTATGTCACTTTTTTTTCCTTCTTTGAATGGGGAATTATTCATGATTGTGTCATCACATCTTAAGTAGATGGTGAAGCTGGGAATTCATTACACTCTCATTTTCCCACAAGAGAAACTGAGGGACTCTCTTGGCACTGAGCTGTGCTGCCTTAGGAGAGGGGTAATGTGGATACAGTGAAATTTGCCTTCGTACCCTCTTCTTGCAGTTTTTATACCAGTGGGTATAGGGACATTTCTGCTGGATTTTTGCGTTCCATCATAAGTACACTCATCCATTGGTGGTTGTCAAATTTGGTTTTCTGTGGAGGGAATAAGGGCTGAAAACTCCTATTCTGCCATCTTGACGATCTCTCATCAAACAAAGCTTTAAAATTTTCCTTTAAAAGTTGTTTTCAGCAATGAGAAAAATAATATTGGGTACAAACCAATCACTTAGGAAAGGACAATTAAGTAGAATGTTAGATAAATAAAACATAATAAAATAATAATGTCTGTGTAATGGTTTCATAAAGTTTTTGAAGCATTTCAAAGTTCCTATTAACTTGTGTATACATTTTATTGTAGTCAAATTCCATCTGATTAATATTATAAATGATTATGATTTAGAAATCTCAAGATTTGTGACAACTGTCGACATTCTTACTACAATCCATAAAGCAAATTGTTCAATTGTGTTCTTATATCTATTGAGCAAAAATGTCATAGTGTAGTTTAAGTGACATAATATCAATTCAACATCCATTTTAACCTTTCAATAACTATTCATTGGTGTCTCAAATATAGAAAACACATTGCTGGTTGCCAAGCGCAGAGCAAGTAATAAAATAAAATTCCACCCTCCAGGAACTTCGCGTCTGTATAATAAAGAGCTAGACAATATATAAGTAAACAAGCAAATACGTGTGTAAAGTATAGGTTCTGAATAAATATAGTTGGATAATAGCATTTGACTTAATCTTTCCCATCCAAGACACCAAAAAATCACCAAAAGAATAAAAAATGCAAATGTTTCCTTTTGGAATAAAGCACTCCTCACAGTCTCAAAGGAGCTACTAAGTAGCTTGTTTGGCAAGAGTTTTGAATTTGGGACCAAAGACGGTACTAATCTTGAGCTACTACATACCTTCTCAGACATCAGGAAGAATCTCTATTTCCCTGAGAGCAAGCTCCACAGTGCTGAATAAGCTAGTCAATGGTCCCATGATTAAAGTAACTAAATCTAGCAGCATGGGTGAGCTGTGGTAATAGAGTGTTCCTGTAGATACATTGTTTGATCACATTAAGTGGAAAAGATAGTGAAACTGAAGAAGATAACTTATTTTCAGTATCTATAGTGCATGCTTCTGCCAGAGGAAAGTGATAAAAATGAAGTAGAGTGAAGAACAAAAAGCAGCAAACACCAGATGATAGTACTAACAGCCTTTTATGTAATGGGATTAAAGTGAGCCAGTGCAATCTTGTAAGTGCTAAAAACTAGGTGGAAAAATGCCAGGGCAATCTCGCAGGTTTGGGGAAAAGGGTTTAAAATCACCAACTTGATTCAAAACTATAGACTAGCCTTCCTTTACCTTGGGGTTCTTGTTAAGGGAGCAATAATTATGTAATGACTGTAACAATTAGAAACACACTTCCAAAGTACAGGAATACCTTGTTTTATTGTGCTTTGTTTCACTGCATATTGCAGGTATTGTATTGTTTTGTTTTTTGTTGTTGTTGTTTCATTTTATTTTTGTTTTTGCTTTTGTTTTTTAACAAATTGAAGGTTTATAGCAACCCTGTGTTGGCAAGTCCACAGTCCATCGGTGCAGTTTTTCCAGCATGCTCAGATGAGGGTTAGGAATTTTTATCAATAAATATTTTTTTAATTCAGGTATGTATATTGTTTTATGAGACATAAATGCCATTGTATACTTAATAGATTGCTGTATATAGTATTAACATAACTTCTATGCGCACTGGGAAACCAAAAATTGGCCTGACTCACTTTACTGTGATATTTGTTTGATTTCAGTCGTCTGGAACTGACCCTGCAATATCTCTGAGGTATACCTGTACCTATGTACATCAAAATACCAGGAATTGAGATAGCTTAAGGCAGAATCAAGAAAACTGTTTAAACGCAAGGGAAAAATCAAGCTGTTTAACTGGGTACCATTTAATGCCCCTGAAGTGTGAAACACTATCTAGAATGTGAATGAAATCAAGCCATCCTCTTTATAAAGGCAAATAATAGGCATTTCAAAGCATCAGGAAATCTTATATCATCTTGGCAAATCTTCTGCATAGCAAATTCAAATAGTTTCTAGCATCCATACTAAGAAGATATTTTTGATGAACAAGACATTAGTCATTGCAGTGTCAGGATAGGAAGTGAAATCCAGCATTTTTATAACAGAAGCATTTCTAGAAGGTTATCATGGCACATCAGCATTGATTTGAATCTGACCTTGGTACAGGGCATTTTGCTGACATCATAGCATTTGGGTATATACTTGTCTGACCAATACCTGAAGATATTGGCCCTGGAATAGAAGGTCTTTCTGCTTACTTGTCCACTCATGATGAGTCTTCTAGAGCAAGAAATAAGAGGATTTCATCCAGTTCTGATGTGTTTAGGTATCTCCATGTAGTTTACAATATTTGACCTATATTATCTACCTCTGCCTACGACTAGCTGGCTGAAAGTATCTTGCTCAAATAATGTCTTGGGGGAGTGGAGGGTGGATAAAGGTCAATCTCTGTTGACCACTTAAGGAACCATTTTCTTTTCTTTTCTTCTTCTTTTTTTTTTAAGTTTATTGGTGGACAATGGTTGGTAAAGTTACATAGGTTTCAGGTGTACAATTCTGTATTACATCATTTATATATCACATTGTGTGTTCACCAGCCAGAGTCAGTTCTCCTTCCATCACTATATATGTTTTTGAGGGAGTATTTGTTTGTGGCTTTAATTGTTCAGCACACAGAATGTGGATAAGTGTAAATTCTCAAATATAGAGTATATCATACCTCCCCTGGCACATGCTACTGTTTCCATGTTTGCCTTAGGTGTTCTACACTTAAGCCTTTTAACTACATTGTTGCAATTTTCTGGCTTTTCTCAACAAAGTGTATCAGTACTTCAATACGACCCTAAAACAAAAGATAAAAGAAATCCTCCTATGATGGGAGGTCCCACTTGGTGAGATTAATAGGGTGCCGGGTTATTTAGTCAAACCCTAATACAGATGTTGCTGTATTTTGTGGATGTGATGAACATTTACAACCAGTTCACTTTAAGTAAAGGAGATGACTTCCTGCCCTTTCACTAGGGTTTATCAGCTCTTGGGTTTCAAGCAAGAAATTGTGTGTGTTGGGGAAGGAAGGTGTTTCCACATTTGGCTCTGAAAACATAATTTCCTCTATATTCACTCCCAAAATTACCTAAGTTACTTCTATTTGTAATAAACAATTTTGAATATTTATTGCACTAAAACTTCAGCATCTGCGTCCTGCTCTCTTTTATGCATTGCAGACATGAAATGCTTCAAGGGCTCTTTGTTCCAGCCCTTCAGGACCAACTGTCTAAACCTGTCTCCTGACACCTTAAACATCTTAGTTCTTTAAAAGTTAAAAAAAAAAAAAAAAAGAAAAAGGAAAAAAGCACTTTAAATTCTGAACAGTTTTTTCATTTGTTAAGAGAATTTACATAGCTCTTGGACACAAGTTCAAATATCTCAACCTCTTGAATTTATTTTTAATTGTATATTTCCCTTAAGATAATTCACTTCAGATGATGCTTAACAAATTGATGTGTGAGGTACATCATGCATTCTTTAATAATGAAATATACAGCCATGTTTTTCTCTTTTTTTCGTTATTCATTACAAATTATATTATTTGAAGTGACTTAGTTATTTGAAGCTGCTATCAGAAAGAATAGCTAATTTTTTTCTGTGCCTGTGATCATAAGTATCTTTCACTGACCACATTTTATAACCGATTATTCAAAGTAGTTATTGATTGTTTCTGTTTCCTAGGGATATGACTAATTTACTCAAATATTCTCATGGTCTTCTTTTTTTTCTTTTCCCTCTCTCTTTCATTTTCATGTCTGACATACATCTTTAACGACCTTGCATTCTTTTCATTTAATATTTTTATATATTTACAGTTGCTCTTTTATGGCTATATCTGACTTATAAAGTGAAAATCTGTGGATAATTTATTAATAAATATATTTAGGGGCTATAATAAATTTAATCATGTGCGTACCTTCTCTAAAATGATATTTTATCTGCATGTGTATGGTAGTGTATGCATTTGGGTAAATTGTATCTTCATTTTCTTAGAAATCTCTCCAAGGCTTGTCCATTGGTATAAATATTTTTCTATGTATACTTCTCTTGGAAATTAAAAAAAAAGAAATTTTACTTTTGCTCCCTCACTAATGATTGTGTTTCTTTTCATTACACCATAAAATGCTAATTTTCCCAAAATTGTTAGGTACTTTAAATCCATTCATTGTTGTTCAGTTTATATTTTTCTTTGACCATTTCTTATCTCTTCAGTTACACTTTCTTAGATTTGCAGACGTATAAGGTTCTGCAAATGAATTTATTATTTTATTTTACAAATTCTAGTGTAATATTTGATTTACTAACAAATCCCTCTGTTACCTGAAAATAAAAGAACAACCGCATCTCTAAATTCTAACTTTCCAATGGGATATAGTGCATGCTGTTCCCAGTTGGACATTGTAATGCCCCAACAATATTAATTTGGAAGCTTTCCAATGGTAGAATTACTCTAGGTCTTTCTTCGGTTTCTGGCTGCCAGAATTCTGTCTGCCCCACACTGTACTTCGATTATGTGCACAGATCACTATTGCCATTTTGCCATCTGATTGTGTAAAGCATTTCATTCTCTCTGCTGTTATAACTAATCTATCCATGCTTTGTCGCTCCAGATGGTAGGCATCCACAGCCAGGCCTAGTTAATCTGCAAACGTTCTCCATGCATACTCTATTTTTATTAGCATTTGGAAGACTTTAGAACAAGAAATCGACATTGCAGAACCTCACAGAAAACAATTTTCAATATAAAATCAAGGGTGCTAATGAAGACAATTTGCTGATGATCAGAAATTCGTTTTGATTTGTCATACTAAAGTTTAGACATTTAAAATCTAAGCCACTAGATTCCTGAAGATGCCTTTCTGGACATTTTTATATAAACTAAAGAAACTATGTGGTGTTGAGAAGAACCCCTGCCTTCACATCAAATGTGTTCCTATTGGCTATCTGAAACACCAGAAGGCATCTCCCCTATCCACCATCAATGCTTGTTTTAGATGCTGTTACTTTCCTATTTGTCTCTTCTGCTATTTCTGCTCTATTAATTGAATCCTAATGTTGATGATCCTGAAACCTAGGCATTCATGTTGGAGTTTTCCAAAGGTTCTGCTGCTATTGCTACTGCTGATACAAAAGACATATTGATTGCAATGACTTTTAGTAGACTGACATCAGTGTAAATCCACGATCCCTGTGGTCGTCCATGAGCTAGGCTATCTTTGGGCCCCAAAAAGTGCAGGAAAACACACAATATATGTGTAGCAAATAATGTAATCATGTAACATCAATGCAGCAAGAAATTGTTTTGTGTGGTGGTAGACAGACTCTTTTTGTTCCTCCTTGTAGTGAAGTGAGCATGTCTAAAAATGGAGAATCTACAAGCAGGAAGCCCTGGCAAAGGAGAGATGCAGGAATATATCAGAAAACTGAGAATAAGACCAGTGAAGTAGGAGGAAAACCAGGAGACATACGGTCCTTGAAATTAAGCGAAGAATGTTTTTCAGCATGACAAATACTTATTAGATTTAGCAAAGAGGTGATTATAATGATTTGACAAAGGCATTTTTGATAAACTACTGGAGATGAAAGCTTGATTGAATTGATTTAAAAATAATAAAAGGAAAGGAATTGGCAACAATTGCTGTAGTTAACATTTTATAGAAATTTTACAGTAAGAAAGAACAGAGGTGATCATTGGAAAGAGATGTGAAAGCAAATGATGGTTTTCTTAAAATGAGAATACAACAACGTATTTGTATTTAGAGGAGGCTGATACAATAAGAAGAGAAAAAAAATGATATAACAGAAGAACAGACAGGTTGCTGAAGTGATAACTCTAAGGGTGGTGATGGTGTTGGGGGGAGGTCCACAGAAGGCTGGAATCTTAAGTACAAATGGAATGTGGTCTTTGGTGGGTGACAAAGAGTTCTTCCTCAGTAACAGAGAAGAAGACAGGGCAGATGGTCACAGATTCAAACATTTGAGTAGATTTGGTTGACGAGCAGTCATGGAAACTTTCTGGTTTTCCTCTTACTTTATCAATCAAACGGGAAACAACATTGAAGGCTGAGATGGAGGATAGGTGGGAGAAGTTGGAAGTTTGCAGAAAGAGGAGGAAGTATCAAATAGTTGTGTATATTCACAGGAGATTGAGAGGACTAGAGAAACATGGTGTAAAAGCTGGCCATTGAGGCTCGTGTTCTCATCAGCCTGGATTGTGTATTGTTTTGTTTTTGTTTTGCTTTTTCCTCTTCCCTGAAAGTAGGTGTAATTAGAGGATAATTGAAGTCAGGAAAATATGTGAAGCGTGAACGAGCTGGAAAAATAGCTGGTGGGTTCTCAGAGTGTGACCCTTGACACTGAGGCTATGGAGTGATTGCAATCAGCGGCCATGGCAGGGTTGTGGCTAGGACCACAAGAGACAGAACTCAGGACAGTGTCTCTAGAGGAGTGACCACAGAACTGAGGATCAGCTTCCAGTGGGTCGTCAACATGGACCTTGAAATCACAAAGAAGTTTATCTTGTTCCTTTGACATGTTACTAGCCCAGGTAATCAACAGCATGCTCTGCATAGATGACTTGAAATTGTTTCCTAAATTATTTTCCTGGAAGCAGTTTTTCTTCCTCTCAAGCTATTTCCTGTAATACATCCAGTGATTATTTTCTTAATCCATTCACCCCCTTCTTTCTGAGATGCATTTATGAGCCCCAGTCATCTGCCGTTTCACCGTCTTCAGACCAATGCTCTACCTGCCTACCTGGGACACCCTAAAAGTGGAGCAAGATGCCCCACAAGAGAGTGAGGATTCACTAAAACAAAGCTGCCAGGGACCCGAGGAGTTTTGACTACTCAGATGCCTCTCTGATTTTGATGATGGAATCTCGCCCCACTCCTGTGCTGGGGCAAAGACTTGCCTCAACAGAGCTGAGCCATGTCCAATGAGATCTAGAGAAACGATTACTGCAGGCATCATGAACCAAGCCAGGAGGAAAGGAGGAGAGGCCAAGGCATTGGTTTCTGAGCTCTTTCCACTACTGAGGACTTTGTTTCTTTTCCAGATCTCATTTTCTCGGTTCTAAAGAGATGGAACCTTTAGGACACAGATTGACACCTATCCTGCCAGAGCTGCCCAGGAGCTGCCACAAAGGCCCAGGTTGTTTCTGGCACAGCCCCTGAAGCCAGAACTGTTTAGTTCCCTGAGTGAATTCAGAGATGAAGGGAAGCCAGTGCTTCCATGGAAAGCAGGTTAAGGCTGCATTGACCTGAAGTTTTTTGTGTGATTTCTGTGAACTGAGGGCTTGTCTTTGAGCCCCACAGGGACTCCTAAAAGCAGGCAAAGTGAGGATGAAACTGGCCCCTTCCTTTCCTCCTTGCTTCAGCGTTTCCCTACCTGCCTCAGACATCAGGCTGAGCACAAAATTGTCTCCACTGAGCTTCAATAAGGAAGAAGAGACTTTAAAGCAGTGTCTTAGCTTTGTCTGCATTCCCATCACGTTTCACCAGTCTGGACTTTATAATCCCAGCTTGAGGATTCTGGCCCAGGAACCCTGGCTCTTCCCAAGTCCTTAAGTTTCTTTATTAAAGCTTTTGAAGGTTTTAAAAATATAGTTACTTGGTTCAATAATTAAGACCCTTTGGTGATGCTGTTGCTTTATTTACAAGGGAATACAGGAGCTCATCTCTGGAAGCCTCCACACATGCCTTCTGAACATTCTCTCTCCATCCTCTCTAATCCATCTTGATGGGTCTTGCAAACATGGGCTTTTCCTCTCCATGGGTGAGCCACTCCCAACACATATCACCTGTCCATTGCCTGGCGAAGTGCAACTCTTCCTGGAGGTGTCAGCTTATGCTTCACGATTACAGAAAGCTTTCTGAACCAGGGGAACTGTCCTTGTTGTACAGTTTCATAGCCTCTTCTGCTTCCCTCCACTATCTTAACTGTCATCATCTTTATTGTAATTTATTGTAAAAATGCCATTTCTGACACTGAACTCAAAACATTCATGACAGCAGCAGGGGTCTGCCTTCTTGACCACAGTGTTTCCTGTGCTTAGCACACTGTTCTGGATACAAAATTCTCACTTTAAAAAATGTTGAATAAATGAATTACATGGATCAATAAATAACTGATTTTGCTTCTTCCTTTTATGGCAAAATTGTTAATTTCTTATACCTAAATTGCTGAATTCAGTGTTTAGCCTTTTGTGTCCCACTTCTACTGAAACTACTGGCATGATTGTTGCCTTGCATTCCCCATAGAGATATTTAGTGAAACAATCATTTTTTGTGTTTTATTGCACTGTAATTCATTCCCTTCACCCTAGGTCTCAAACATAAGCTCTAGGAAGATAAATATGTTTTGCCATAATTTTATTTCATTCATATGTTCTTGTTACTTCTATTTCTAATGGCTAAATCAAATTTTCTATAATTTCTATAATTTACAAATTGAATCAAGATATCATTCTAATGGCCGAGTATGATATTTCACAGTCTTAACATTTTAACTATAAATACGCACAGGAAAGTGTCTAATTTTTAAAATAGTTCAGTCAAAAATTTCATTACCTCTTTATCAGTGAAAAATCTGATGCTCTTTTTTATGCCACTCTTTTTTTTGGTGGGGAGAAGGGGGAGGTATTTTTTTTTTTATTGGGGTGACAATTGTTAGTAAACTTACATAGATTTCAGGTGTACAATTCTGTATTACATCATCTATAAATCCCATTGTGTGTTGTGTGTTCACCACCCAGAGTCAGTTCTCCTTCCATCACCATGTGTTTGATCCCCCTTACCCTCGTCTCCCACCCCTCACCCCCCTTACCCTCTGGTAACCACTAAACTATTGTCTGTGTCTATGAGTTTTTGTTTCTCATTTGTTTGTCTTGATTTTTTACTGTTTTTGGTTTATATACCACCACATATCAGTGGGGGCGGTATTCTCTGATCACCGTACCACAGTTATTTTCTACCTCCCATGTTCTTCCCCACTCTGTACCTTTTGCCAAATTTACCAATTATTTAATTGCTTCAGTGACTGATATTCTTACTGGACTTTAAACTCTGAGAATAGCAACCATGTGGTTTTCATCATTGTGTCCTATGCAATGCTTGGTATAATGTCTTACGCGTCGTTCATTTATGACAATGTTATGTTAAATGGCTGAATGGTCTTAACTATTTAAAACCACAGATAATCCTCAACTCTTGAATAATAAGATAGGGAGTTCAGTTCTGCATATTTTATAGGGAAAATGGAGGAAATATGTTTTCAGAGTTCAAGATTTGTAATATCTTAATTCATGTAAGAAACAATGAACTGGAATTGAGTACATTATATATAAAGCAATGTGATTTTCTTAAAGGCCTGCAATTTTCAGGATTGTGGTCTCAGGTTATCTCTACATAAACTTATTTTGTGTAAAAGATTATTGTATGTAAAATTTCCCTTATGAAAGCTCATGTTTTAAAAATGTTTTATTAGAAAAGTAATACTTTGTAAAAGGTCATAAAAAAATACAATATATCACCTTTATATTCCCAACATGAACGAAGTGGTTAAATTGCTATAATAATGATGAGTGAAGCACAGTCTCAAGTACTGTCAATCAAATCACAGGATACATCTTTTGAAGAGTGGCCAGGTGGGAAGCAGCGAATGATAGTGTTTGCCAAGCATCTGGCCACTTAGGTTACTTGGGTATCTAATTTACTTTTGTTATAGTAAAAACACTTTTATTTTACAATGCTTCAAATTATATAAATTCTTTTTTTAAATTCAAAGAGTATATCTGAAATAAGATATTTCTGAATGTGTTATATTTATTATTTTCCTTATTATAAGAATATTTATAGGTTAATAAAATCATAAAATCCTTTCAATTATTCTTTTTTAACATATAAGGAAAACTTTCAGATGAAGGATTTTTTAATCATTAATATCTTTAGCCATCAGAGAGAGCATCCGGTCTTACTGCCCTCAGTTATTTGTCTCAAAACCAGAACTGCAACAGAAACCTGAAGCCGTAACAAAATGATGTTTTGCTAAACTCTATTACCAGTTATAGAACCCACAAATTTGAAATCTTTAGCAACTCCAGAAGTACTATTATCATTGAAAGTAACTAAAAAAAAAAAAAAAAAAAAAAAAAAACTCATAACTTGTCTTATTTTTCTAAGATAGTTTTCCAAAAATAGTATTTCAAACAAAACTTCCTACGTATCACTGTATCAAGTACAGTATTATGTTCACTAATGAGTTAGAGAAACAAACACATAAGCAGGCACATGCCAAGAAAAGCGTTACAGAAATGTTTTATATGACAGAACATATAGGATAGTCTATTGTCTTTTAAATAATCTATGCATTTATCTCAATGAAGATACCATTGTTTCAAACATTCTGAAAAGTTGCTTTAAAATTGTACTCTAAGATAATGTAAAAAGTCCTATTAAAAATTCCCCCCCAATACTTTTTGGAAACAAACGTCTCTTTTTGGATTAATGCTCATATTATTTACCTAAGGCAGGTAGCTTAGTCTCTAGGGTCAGCTTCATGTAACTTCTATTGTATATTTTTTTAATGAAAGATGACCTTATATGGAGAGAACTGTTGAAATTTGAAGAAGAAAATATGACAGAACTTTTACTTCCATTTTCAAAGAAAGTATTCCAGAGTTTGTTGTTTCAGAAGTGAGACATAATGTAAATAAATATTTAGAATTAAAATCCTTCTACCACTTTGGGGGTGATACAGTTTTTACTGTAGTTTGACACATTCCATAGATCAAAATCATATTAGTTTTTTTAAGAAATGTTATTCTTAAAAATTGGTCATTAAGTAAGATAATTAAAAACACCAACTTGAAATTGTGAAGAGAATATCAAGAAGTTTTTAAAATTTTCTATTGTTTACTTTTATCAGAGAAATCTAATTGGCAATAAAATTTGTAATAATCCAAAATCACTAAATGAAATAAGTTAGGGAAAATTCTTAACATAAATTGCGCATTATCAAAAAATACTTGTGGGGGCAAGGCCTGCTTGTAAACGCCTTACTTTCTAAATTTAATTAAAATAAATTTAGTAATGTTTTTCCCATTTTCAATTTATTAACTCCTGCTGTTAAATAAATCATTTTTGTACATGTAATAGTTATTCCTTAAGAATGTATGTATTTGACATATTAAATATGTATTGAGTGCCTCTTTAGGAGCAACAGGATGCAGTACAGGAGCACAGACATTTTTAAAATACTCGGAGTTATTTTTACTATGTGTAATAGGTTAGCAAAATAAACAATAATATGAGATAAATTATCTAAATGTTATCAGAAATTAACAAAAAAAGGTTGTGTTAACCAGAGAGAAAAATGTGAATTTTGACCTGGTGTAAGGAATTCGAGGAGTATACACAGATGTGGCATTTGACTGGACCTTTGAATAATGAGTGGTTTGAAAGGAAAACATTGGAGCACAAAGAATGGCATCAGTAAAAAGTGAGAGGGTGCTGTGTGTAAGTAAGTGCGATGGTGAGATAGTGGCAAATGAGACAATACAGTGATATTTTTGGATCATGTTGAATAATTGACCTACAGAATGTATTTTAATGGGGAATCCCCAAATTGTTTTTGAGCAAGAAAGATGCTCTATGAGGAAGAGAGAAGCAGATTTATTTTCATTCAAATTCTCACTAATATGAAGGGTTTGTAGGTAAAATATTAGAAGCAGGAAAATCAATCATTGATTTTATTGTGTCACTTTGCTTTATTTATTATTATTATTATTATTATTTTAGAATCTATAGGCTGGATCTCTCATATAAAGATAATTCTACTTTAAAATTCTATTTCAGAAGACAATACATACATGCGCACTCACACATCTGGGAGGAAATACGGTGTTTCCCCGAAAATAAGCCCCAGTTAAGATCGACAGCCAGAAGGACGCATTTAAGTACGTTATGATGAAGTTCCAGAAGAAGATGACATGACTGTAATTGGATAAATGTAGATTGTTGTACATGAAAAAATAAAACATCCCCTGAAAATACACCCCCATGTGTCTTTTGGACCAAAAATTAATATAAGACCCGGTCTTATTTTCCGGGAAATACGGTATAAGACTTGGTCCTATTTCAGGGAACCACAGTAGTACTTTGGCATTTATATATACAAACACACATACACACACACACACGCGCACACACACACACACACACACACACGCACAAGGTCGAACAATTAAGTTTGCAAACTTTCTACTGTGCACATATATATTTATACACACGTATGCACATATAAACATATATTTATATTTTATGTCATTCCTTCAGTGATTCGGTCAAAAAAGGATATAATTTTATTTATGTATTTATTACTAGTTTTATGAACCACTACTTGGGTTGCTGAAGTTGGTCATTCCCAGTGACATCTGCTTTAGTTTTTTTTTTCTTTTCTTTAATCTCTGTGCCATTTCTCTAGTGAAATAACGATGCAAATCATGAAGAAAAGTATTTAATTTCGTAGCAGCTGTATTTCCTCACATTGTTCACGGATAGGATGCAAACAGAAACAGGAAAGCTAATCTGTAGATTGGTAAGGAAGTCATGTACATTTTAAAATTCTCCCAGTGTTTTCTTAGGTTGGCATCGGAATTTCTTTTTGCATATTTATGACTACAAAATCAACTTGGTTTTCAAAAACCCAAATGTAATAACTTTATTTTATCTCAAAATTATAAATTTGAATGGATATTTTCTGTAATTTCATTGTCTTTCATTTTTAAGGAAATAGTGTTTCTTGAATGTATTTTAATGGACATAAAACATTGGGTTTATTTAACTGTCATCGAACCATTTTATTAATTCCAAATTGGGATAATCGCAATAGTAGATAGTTCGTTCTACTTTCAGGTGACAGTATATCTCATTAGACCACCTACCTTGGTGGAAATTCTGTCTGGCAGCATCCCTATGCCTTCCCACATGCCGATTTCCATCTGGAATATTAATTATATCCGAAAACTGAGGAGGATCTTAGTAATAGAAACATTTTGACAAATCGTGACAGTAATAGTTATTGTACCTTGCGGTTTTCGCTTCACTCCCTTGTCCTCCAATACTTTTAGTCTTGTCTTGATGGCACTGGCCATCGGTACCTGTTACTCAGTACTACTCTCTTTTCAGCATTTCAGGTTTCTTTGACCACTCCTCTTTTCTTCTGCAATTGCTTTTCCCTTTCATCAACTTACACATGTGCACACACACACGTTTGTAGAAGTTAAAATGGAAGGAGAACTGACTCTGGGTGGTGAACATACAATGTGATTTATAGATGATGTATTACAGAATTGTACACCTGAAATCTAAGTAACTTTACTAACAATTGTCGCCCTGATAAACTTTAAAAAAAAAAAAAAAAGCAACATCAAAAAAAACAAAACAATGAGTTGTGTGGCAGATCATTTTTATGCAGTCTGAGTTCAACTTTTGTATCTTGTTTTCTTTTAATTTGGAAGAACTTCAGAAATGCATGGTACTTTGGAAAGCAGGAATGTGTTTACCAAATGTAATAGTAGATAGTTCATCCAACTTTCAGCTAAAACCTGATATGTATCAAATAAAATATAATTTGCACATTAATTCAATATTTAATACAAAATCAAGATATATTGATTTCTAAAGAAAATATCAATAAATTGACTTTAGATCTAAAACACAGTGATTTTGTATCAATGTCTAATGACATTTTTCTGTAGAAAATCTAAGTATAAACATTTAAACATGTTTAAAGTAGAACATTTTAAATAAACCATTGAATAGATTAAAACTTTTAAATATTTAACATCTACTAAAATCTGAAAATGGCTTTGCTTCTTTTCTATGAAAAAAATAATAATAGAGTTTCTTTGGAAAGGACTGTCTCATTCTACAACCACAAAGCTACCCATTGGTTGGTCGTGATATCTGCATGTCACTTATCCTCAGGAGCAAATGGGTGAACTCTCTTGCCCTGTGTAACATCCTGGTACATTTAAAACGAACTGCACATCCTTTACTGTGACTCCCATTATTAGGTGAACACTCATTTCCCTTCCTTTGAATCTGATTAACTGGAGGGACTGCCTTGGCTAATAGGTTGTAGCAGCAAAGTTCTGTGCATTTTGAGTTAGATCATAAGCTTCTGACTGGATGGCTCAAATTTCTGATCCACAAACTGTGAGCTACATGACACTGCTTTCTGTTTCAAGCCAATAATTTTGGACTGATGTGCTATGCAGCAATAGGTAACAAGAACAATAACCAGCACCTCAACTTGTGCTCACTTGATTTCATCCACTTTATTATTTTCAGGTGTTTGTAGTTTTTTCCCTCCATCACACCTTCACTTGTCAGTATTATCATTGTTTTCCCATTGCTATTGTCTGCCCATTGCCATCAGTACTCTAACTTGCGGTGACATTTCTTGCATAGGCTAAAACGTATTGGATCTTTGGTGCGTGTAGAGGGATTGAATTCAATTGGAGAATGGGCAGTTCCTTACTAACGGTGGGGAGGGCAGTGTATGTGGATTGAGATAGAGATGGTCCAAGGAGTTGGTACACGTTTGTTTCTTGAAGTAGGATGCAAATTCATCAGCTGAGAATGATGGAGGGGGAGAAGATAGTGAAAGGTAAAAGAGAAAGTAAAGTGTGAAATCATTTTCTAAGAAATCAGAGAAACTGCAAGGAAATAGGAATTAAAATATGATTGTTGGGAAGAATTGAGACCCCATTTAAGGTCAAAATTCATAATTTTTGTTGGGTCAGTCAGCATGTTTTAAAACAAATCCCACATATCATTCCTATGTGTGCATGCATATGGAGATTGAGATAAAGTTTCTTTGTTTTTATCTAAGAATGCTTATTATATATATTTTATATATTTTTTCTCTAGATTTATTCTACTTCATAATTGAATTCAGTGAAAAACTCACAAGAGGAGAGATGAGGTGACATGAAAAGGACCATAAATATGGTATGATACCTCTTCTTTAACTATACACAGTATTTTTGTTTTCCCACCACCCTTATTAGCATCAATTTCTTCATTTCCTTGTGAAGCAATTAGGAAGTTAGAATTGGGAGATAAGCTTAAAATAAGGTTGCAAAAATGGTAGTGGAACACATTTTTAAAGATTGAGCTATTACGTACTGTGTACTAATAAATGCTATCAATCATTTCCCAGTATTTATAAGTATATGAAATAAGTATGATAATCTTCACATTTTTTTATTTGAATTTCATATTTAACAAACTATTTCAAGGCAAAGATGGACACATGAATAGATAATAAGAATAATGTCTAAAATGAAAAAGTAACATCTCTTTTACTCACTAAGAAAACTTACTCTAATTCTAATATAGATAATATACTATTTAAATTTAAGAGTTCAAATGTGGGATCCTGCTCCAAAGTGCCAGATAAATGGTTAAAAAGCAAAATAAAATAAAATGAAATATTCAGTACTGAACTTATTGTGAAAGCAAATGTAGCAGTTATCAAATTTTATCAATCTCCTTGTTAAAATAAATCTCATCTCTACTTTATTCAAATTTTCTACGTGAGATATCTAATAGTATAATGTCTGCATATTTTTCTATTCAGTTGTCTCTCCCTATCACACTCTAATATAGCACGTCAGAGTGACTTGCAATACTAATGTACAAAATTACTAGAAATTATGAGATACATCAAAGTTCCTTTTGGAACGTTCTACACAAAATGTTATCTACAGTGATGCAACATAAATAAATGAGTCTATGTTTTAAGCTAAGCAGAATTTATAAAATGATAAAGATTATCTATCCAACCAAGTCGGTAATTGCCATGTAGTGAGACTCTGTATCTCAAATAAGTTGATTCTTAGACTTTGAATTGGCCCCTGACCATGTTGTTTAATGCCAGCAAACAGTAGTGGGGCAAGAAAAGCTGACTGCCAGAAAAGGGCATTTTCAAAGTCACACAGCATGAAAATTTTCTTATCAGGACCCATTACAAGAAAAATAGTAATTTATTTTAGTAACTGAGGTATATTAATTACACCTATCTTTCATGGCAGTCTGAACTTGGTGCATTTTTTTTCTAGTTCTTGGTGCATTTTTTTTTCTAGTTCAGATTTGGGGATCTCTTGTTAAATAGGTTAAAGTAACACATCAAATGAGTGATATGTTGCCTCTAAAATTCAGAGAGGCCAACTAGGTGTTAAGCTCTTTTTTGATTTAGGAGGGTCCAGGTACAATAACTTATCCTTCACTTGAGAAAGGACACCCCAACAAGCCTCAGACCACGGGACTCTTCAAAATTTGAGTGAGATGGAAGGCCCTTGAATTCAGCAGTGGTGGTCAGATGGTGGTGGGGGGAGGGGTCATTTCCCACCTTCTGATACATAAATATCTTCCCAGTATATCCAGACTAATTGCTACTTAGTACTCACTGGTCCAATCAGCATAACAACAGCAATGCAATGGTCTACCATGATGACGTATGGAAGAGAAAGATTACCAAGTTCCCTGTGGAGTAAATTATGACAGAGGGCTGGATACACGATATGTCCTTGCGATAGGACAGTGAAGGTGTGTTGCTGACCTGTCAACTGAAACCAAACGATTTCTGGTGGTTTACTAACAGGTATATTTTTTAGAAGTGCCAGATCAATAACTGCATACCGAACCAAGACTGTGTTAACTTGTTCAAGCAGTGGAACCATCTGGAATGGCAGCTGCAGTTTGAGCCACCATGGGATTAAGTTGACCACACCCTCTGTCATTCTCTAAACTCCATCTGTTTTCTATGCAAGCCAAATAGGAATCACCACCCCTGAATCTTTCAAGTCCTAGATGGTGGCACTAATCTCTGCATCCCTCAAGGAATGGCATGGCTTTTGGTAAATATGTTGGTAGGTAAAGGCAGCTCTAATGGTTTCCACTTGGCCTTTCTTACCAAAAGAGATCTGATCCCATAAGTCAGGAGACCGATGTGGGGATGTTGCCAGATGCTGAGTATTTATATTCCAATTAAGAATTCCAAAAACGTAGAAATGACCACTGGATGTTTTGGGAGAACTACTAGGACTGCTGTAAGCTATACTTGACCTACACCCTCATGGACACTTGATCTCTTGAGCCCCTGTTCCTACTGCGTGACCACAGTGACATTTTGAGGCTCCAGAAATTAGGGTCAGTCAGAGTCAGTGTCCTGCAACTCCCCAAAAGCCTGATTATTTCCATCTCACCTAAGCACAGACACCCTGACACATGGCTCTGTGTCATTTGGAGGAAAACTGGGAGAAAGACTAACAGTATAAAGTGTTAACAGAGTGATTATGTCCTTTCTTAAAGAGGCCCCTGTATTTGGGGTGGTCTGAGTCTCTGAACTGGCCCAGGTATGGGGAACTTATTGAGGGGTTGTGTCTCTTGTTTTGTTTACTCAAATTAAACTGATGTGCACTGGACCTTGACCACACACCCCCATCTGTGCAGGTCAAGTAAGAATTTCATAGACTGCCTACCTGTTTATATTCTATGAACATCATAAACATCTAGTCAGTTCCGTAGGTGAAAGATAAAAGAGAAAGTGTGAACGCATAGCCTGCGAGTCAGACTATTCTGACCACTGCTGGTCTCTGCTGTCCATTACAGTAAGCACACCCACCTTTCCTGTGCTGGTTAAGTGATGCCATGTGGCCCCTTTTAACCTGGGATCTCATTATCGCCTTACATGAGGGATCCACATTTGATTGTAGCAGTTCCCATTCTAATTTCGGACCTTCAAAGACAAGCAACAACAGAACATTTCAAGGATGCTAGCACCCCCACACCCCTGCCTCGAAAATGTACTGATCACAAGCCTGTTAAAAAGTGTGTCCTCTGTAACCCTGCAGGTTTAATAAACAGGACTTATAAGATAAATCCACTCTACCATTCCAAGCTCCCTAAGTTTCCGGATACCTTCTTCTACTGTATAAGATAGTTCTGTCATATCAATTTCATGTATGTCCATGTTTCTGCCAATCAGACTGTCTGAGCCTTTTCTAACCCTACAAACTAAAACACTGAATGCAGAATCTCTGCTTGGAGGGCCTATCTCATTAATTTGGCCTGATCCGACTTTATATTCCTTCCAACAGGAGCCAACATTCTGAAGATCCCCTTCTACATATGTTCTCCAGATTTCTGTCTATATAAATTGGAAATATCATGGTGTGCAGCACATGCCCTAATGGGACACAATTTGTACCTCATCACTACAGGTCTGCTGGGACTTGTGTCTGTTCATATGTTTAGAAGTGAAACAGGATAGTGGGGGTAGGTCCTGAAGCGAATCAGTAGTGCCTTCACAGGAAACTTTTCAGGTGGTGCCAGTAGTTTCTTTAGAAAAAGAAAGGTTATTCTCCTCAGACAGGGACGGAGGGCTACTGCCAAAAAAAGACTCAGAGAAATAATAGGTGTGATATTCTGAGCTTCGTTTGGGTCTTCCTGTGTGAGCCCATTCCAATTTTACCATCCTATTCCTTTCCAAGCAATGCCCTCACATTAAGAGAAAAAAAAAAAAAAATCCTGAGCAGTTTATAATTCATTTTGTGTTATAATTCAACCACTCGCAAGATCAGAGTCTGGGTTTGGTTTTCAAAAAATTCTACTCTGCAGCTTCAGGAATTAAGGTTTATACTATTTATGCAGATTTTGAGCTGGTAATTTGAAGCCCTAAGCGCATGCTTCTCTTTTCTCACTTTTTTCAATGCAGTTCAGAGCAACTAGCCAATCCCATTATACATTTTGACTAAAATGTACTAATTGTCACTGAAAACTTCATGTTCTATAGGTCTTTGGTTAGGAGTGTCCAATGACTATATTTCATGTATTTCTATTGCATCATGCCATGAACTCCCACTGCCCACTTTTCCACTGGAAATAAAATTGGAATGTCTCACATTAATTGAATTAGAGAACCAATGCCAGAAATCCCAGAATCAATGAAAACAATTCATCCTTAACATTCTGTTCCTCTAGAACCAATGCCATAACCAAAATCTGTGTTAGTCAGTGCTCAACTAGAGAGTAGAGGATAGATCTTAAAATGTTTATTTTAACAAATTGGCATGTGTGATTGTAGGGGCTGGTTGAGTAAATCCATAGAGCAGCCAACAAGAAGGGTAGGCTGCAGTGGTGAGGCATGGGTTAAAACTCGAACCCACCAGTAGAGTTTCTCCTGCCCTGGAGAAATCTCAACTCAATTCTAAGGATTTAACTGATTAAATTAGGTTAGTCTTGGTTATCCAAAGTAATCTCCTGACTTTTATCTGTAAGCCCTTTACTGATTAGGAACTTTAACTACATCTACAAAAACCTTCATCGCAACACCCAAATTAGTGTTTGATCATATAACGGGATTGTAGCCTAGTAAGTGAACAGATCAAAAAAGGCCATCGTATTCTAGATATTATGTTCATTCAGTAAGACCCTTCACTGACTTATTCCAATTACAGAACTACTTTTGTGTCACAAGTAACCAAGACTATATAAGCAGCCACTTAATCCATGCTTATTATGAAAATCATCTCAAAATTTGGACCAGCAGCTTTATGTCTTAGAAGATTGCACAACTTCTACTCTTGTTCCTCTTTTGGGGATTTCTCCCCATCCTCCTATGTTGCATATAGAGCCAGACAGATTCAAATTCAATAGTCATATAATGAGGAAACTTGAGTTGGATTTTATCAGCCTTCCAATAAACAAGAGGTACTTCTCCTTCCCAGGATTCTGGAAATTCTCCAACATGATTCAAGTACTCTTGTTTGAGAGAAGGTGCTAACTAACCACATTGAATATAAGAGATTCACAATTTATATTTAAAAAAAAAAAACTTTTTCCAGAGCCAATCTGATTTAAGTATCTAATTTCTGAAATTAAAATTATATGAACTATCTTTTATTTTTAAGCAGGAATTTATACAGAACTATATTTTTTCCCCAGAAAATTATCTTTATCATAATCGTGGCTATGACTCCACTTTATTTTGTTGACTTCTTAAATAAATCAGTTGTATGTGTGTATGTGCATGTGTACCAGTGTTACTCTACTTATCTGGGTAACTGAGATTTTTTGTTTGTTTTGTTTTTTTTGTTTTTGGGGTTTCTTTTTGTGTGTGTGTTTTTTGTTTTTTTTGTTTTTTTGAGTTTTTCTTAAACTCTGAAAATATAAGAGTAAACTTGATTCTGACTAAGCATAACACAGAGAGTGATCTCTTAAATTTGGCTGTATTCCTATCCCTGTTAACTACCAGTTGAGACAATTATCTTTCAGGGAGACAAATGCTAATTCATTTCTACAGCATTATCTAAGAGTAGAACAATAAAAAGTCAACTCAGTAGCGGGAAAAGGGGTGAGACTACAATAATTCAGCCATTATCCCTCTGCTACTTGTTAGTTCTTATTGTTCTATATTATGTTATTCTTATTGTTCCTTGGGTAAATTTACCAAAATGTTTAATATCATTAGGACTATATAGCCCTTTGTTCTGTTCCCTTTAGTGAGCAATCATCTTTGTAATTAAACACAATTTTAAATTTGAAGTTTTGATCAAAGTACCAAGAAGCATAAACAAAATTTCAGGGAAGATATTTGAAATTAATCAGCATCCTGTTAACCTCCATACACATGTTTAAGGATAAAAAGTGTCAGAATATGTGTAGTTACTAAAAATGAAGGCCTATGTATTTTTGCAATAATAGTTAATTGTTATGTCAACTTCATATATGTATATGAGACCATCAAATACATACTCTGTAAAAGTCATGATAGTGCAAACATAACAATCTACTCAGGTAACTCAAAGTGAGTGCTTTGTACAAATATCCATTGAATTCTAGCTAAAGTACATTTATATTGGAGAAATCTTAAATATTGAAAGCTTAAATAATCTGGAAAAATGATCTATAGTGATTAAATTAATTAGACCACTTTATAACTCACATTTTCACTTTTCGTACCCTTTTTCCTTTATTTAGAAATAGCTGAAGAATGTGTTTAGATATTACTGATGAAATTTCAGATTTTGGTGATGCGAAACAAAAAAGAGCCTTTCGCCACATTTGCTTTATCTCATGTTTGATTAAAAAGTGGACATTGGCTAATTGATAGCACTAATCTATATCCAAAATACTTCCTTTTTCATAATATGATACATTATGTCATATTATGGTCTTAAAATACTGCAAAAGTGTTCTTGTGGAGACAAATTTGTTAAAATTTATAAAGCATTTAAAAGATGAATATCACTAAGACAAATATACCTATAATTAAAACCGAATTTTTAAAAATTTTCAGTGATATTAAGTGCCGATAAACAAATTCAATGCATGATTTTCAACTTCTCAAATCACTGTCTGCTTTCTAACAAAAATTCTGTTTTAATAAATAACTGTTTGATCTTTACCCACCATAAAATGTATGATGTTAACAGATCATGGATAATTATAATTTTCAGGTTTTCCAGAGATTTTGTGAACATAATTTTAAATAAAATTTCCATATATTTAACCAAGGTGGTATAAAATAAACAGTCTATATCTGTAGTCCCTAATATTCAGTATGCTGGCTTATTTACAGATATATTAATCAACCTGCCTTAATGTATAGTTGTTATAAAACAAAATATAATTCAATGGAGAGTCTCTGAGCGATTGTGAACTCGGCTATATGAAGTCAGTAGTATTTATGTGTATAAAACACTTCTCAACTACTTCACATTGATTCATTTATTTTATTAAATAAATTAGGTAGGTTAAAGATAGGCTACTATAATATAAATAAAAAAGAAAAAGATTAAAAGAGAAAGGGGGAGCCCAATAAAACAATGGATAAAAGAATAAAGCAGGCTTGGTTATTGTTGTTTTCTCTTTCAAACAATAGTCCCGAAAAGTTTGTTTTAAGTCCCTAGAGCAGCTCTATTTTTCAGTTATTCAGGGCCCAAGTTTGTTTCTAATAAATAATTGTCCCATTATACTCCAAGAAATTCTAGGCCTCTGTTCTGGGGGGATGAGGTTGCCCAGGGCAAAGGATTTGCTTTCAAGAAAGTAAATATGAAATTCCCCACAGCAACTCCTCTTAAACTCCACTGGCAGGAAGGTAGTCACATGGCCAGAGGCAACAGCAAAGGGAGATGGGAAATGTAGTCTCTAGATGGGCAGCCATATACCCGCAAAGAAAAGGACAATCAGTCACTCTTTCAAAATTACATAGTTTATCTTATTATGTGCTAACACCTGTGCTTATGGACATTATGATGGAATATAAAGACACACTATTGGTTCCTGCCCTAAAGAACAGGGAGGATCAGATTTAATTCTAAGTGACGAATGATAGGGGATACTTCCATACATTTGTTTCAAAGAAGGAAGATTATATGGAACCTGAAGTATCAAGTTGATTTTGGCTAAAGAGTCTTTATGATGAGTCTTAAAGAAAGACAAGGATTTCTATAGGTGGAAGTAGGGTTGTGACGGGTTGAAAGACATCTTTGTTAGAACAACATCAACGATGACCTAGATGGGGGGAAATAAATGTTTTTGTTTTAAAACCATATGTAACACAGTTTTACTTTAGAAAGTGCTCATTTGAAAATTTAGAAAGTAAAATATATACAGAAATAGATAGTAGAAAGGATGGAAAGCCAAATATAAACTAGTGATATTCTGCAATAGCTAGTACTAATAAAGAATCAAAAGAAATAATCTAAATATCACCCATATAAAATATGACCTTTCCAAAAAACATGTATATTTTAATAAATACTTAAAGTGAAAACAAACAAACCCATTTAAATAAAACCTGCAATAAATAAAAAAGTTTTTGGTTCAAAGTAATACCTTAATTAAAAATAAACAAATAATTTCCCAGGAACTCATATTTTCTGGTATTCAATTCAAATTGCAAGCTGTTAGAGTAGATACCTATGTTTCCTTGTGAAGTTTTGTATACCTTAATAATAAAATAGTGCCATGGGTTACGTTTGTCATATCATAGGAGGGAGTCACAGCAGGGTCCCTAGTTTTTATTAGAAATCTAATGTGTCCAAGTTGTGCAAATCTCTTGATGAGTTTGAAATTAACCCACAGCAATAAATAAAATGTCAAAAAAAATCACCAGTGACTTGAAATAAAATGGAATTAGCTGGTTACTTAAGTATAGAGCATCACAATGTGGTTAATCATAGCTTTGTGGAAAAAAAATTATAATTATTTGAGAACTTACTTGTAATTGAAATGCAGCAACATGCATTTATGCAACCTGATGAGGGCCAAGGGCAATAACTGTTGACCCACGCAAAACATGAATGTAATTTCATCCCAAACCTCTTGAATTCTCTCCTAAATGCTATACTTCTTTAAGATGAATGTGACAGAATTTGACAGTCGCACAGAAGTCCTGTATGGTAGGCTTGTACCAAGCATCACTGTGACATTCACAGACATTCTGGTTTTGGCAACTCTTTGAGATTTGTGGCTCTCCTTTGACATTTACAAAGACTCGGAATATTTCCGAAAAGGGCTGCAGCATTTCACTAGAGGTATGGTGTCTTCAAAGGCCACTTTCAGAGATTCAAGTATTTATGAAACTCTGGGCAGAAGTAACATAGAATGGGACCTGAAAAGTATTTATTTTATTCAAAAGAAAAAAAGCAAACAGATGGCTGGTTCTATAAACATCCAAAGAAGGTGAAATTTCTTCAGTTTGTTTTGTCCTTCTGATTGCTAAAGGTCCAAGAGGCTCTTGTTTGTCTTTTGTAGAATAGCTCTCATCACATAGAGCGATTCGCAAGGCTGTTTGAGTGTACTCACACTAATTAGTACATCTTTTGGGGACACATTTTTTTTCTATTATATTCTGTTTAAATTATTGTAGAAATTTGTTTTGATTTAAGTGATGCTAAAGTTAAGTTAGAAATCTTTGAACCATTTTGTTGAATGAATCAAGTTGAGGAAGTGTATGTGAGTAATGAGATTTAGAAATACAGACAAAAATCCTGAGAGGGTGGGATGTGAAGCACAGTGAAGACAGTAGGCTAGACTTTAGGCTACATTTTTACTTCCTTCAAGCAGCCTTGATGTATTTGATTTGTGAGAGCATGATTTTGGTAACTAATAGCTAGTATAGAACATATGCAAAGAAGCGTGTCTTTATTATGTCAGAATTAGTTTTGACAATTAGAAGAAGCATCTATATACATATACATATACACATACACACATATATACACACATATATACATATATACACATATATATGTATATACATATTATACACACATATATATGCAAAATGAAGTATCAATTAAATTTTTGCAGAAGATTATATATGTATATAAAGATTATATATACATAAAATGTATGTATGTGTGTGCATATATGAAGGTCTGATGATTAAATTCATAAACTCAGGCTAGAAAAAGTGTTACATACCTCATTGCTGAATATCACTATGGTCACCTTCGAAGTACTCCCCTTGGGAAGCTATGCACTGATGCCAGCACCTAGTCCACCCTGCAAAGCAATTTTGGAACTCTTTTTCTGGAATGACCATCAGAGCTGTTGTCATATTACCCTTAATGTCCTGAATGTCATCAAAATGTCTGTCTTTCAATATTTCCTTTATCTTCAGGTAGAGAGAGAAGTCATTGGGGGCCAGATTGGGTGAGTAGGGAGGGTGTTCCAATACAGTTATATGTTTATTGGCTAAACACTTCCTCACAGACAGTGCTGTGTGAGCTGGTGCATTGTCATGATGCAAGAGCCATGAATTGTTGGGGCAAAGTTCAGGTCGTCTAACTTTTTCACGCAGTCTTTTCAGTACTTCCAAATATTAAACTTGGTTAACTGTCCAGATGGTACAAATTCGTAATGAATAATCCCTCTGATAGCAAAAAAGATTAGCAACATTGGTGCAACTAGTTCGCAAACTTAATTGTCAGACCTCGTATATGTGTGTGCATGTGCACTAGTATTGTGATGAAAGCTAGACAGGTCTACATTTATGAAGATGTTAATTTGGGTATCTGCTTTCTTGGCCCCTGTAGGCAGAAAAATATCTGGTTTTAATCTAATTTTCAGTATCTGCCCCTAACATCTTGGTTTGGGGAAACTATCCAGTCTCCTTTTTATGAACTTTAGTTTTCCTCCACATTGAAATCTATGTCATTGATTACTTTTAGTATGTTCCGTATTTTTAGATGAAAGATCTCCACTTTTTACTGTAGCAAGTAACAACATCGTCTCTCAAGTCCACTTTGTCTCTTTCTTAAAACAGAGTAGAGTCCACGGAGAAACTTGACTAGGAATGTAAGACACCCAGGAATTCTGCCGATCATCATGCAGGAAATGGTGGGGAAAGAAGCAGTTACGCATTATAGGATCCCGACATGGGATGTGCAGTCATATATCGTCACTCTGTGCTGCCGGGGTCACCCGTGCTCCCAATTTCTGAGGAACTTGTGAATGAAACCTACAAACTTCCCTGCCTTTTTCTACAAATGCCGTTTTACATGCAATCCCTGACATTGGGACAAGCCCTGTGATGAATGATTGCTCTTTAACTGGTATATTATCAGAGCATGACAGATACATGGGGGTATTTTGAACTCTTAGTGCTCAGCAAAGGGAATCTTTTCTTCTAGATCTTGGAGATTATGTGTTAGGGTACAGGGTACATTGGGAAACACACAAATTGCCCGTGACTCCAAGTCTGCATTCAAAAAATCAAGGCAAAATAACGGATTCAGTGCAACAGAGGGTGAAAAGATCAGTTAAATTGGTTTTGATTCCATATTACAACTAATATTTTTCTACCACTTGTCAAGTTTTGGTGTAACGTAGCAGAAGCTGTTATCTAGAAAGTTTATTAAAATATTATTTTCTTTTCCAACTTCATTCCTTGTGTGTGTGTGTGCGTGTGTGTGTGTGTATGTACATAAATAGTCTGATTTGTTTATGTACTTCATTCAAAAAAAATACAGCACAAATGTTTGAAAGCAGAAGCAGTTACGAGACACTAAAGAGGTTTTCAAAAATGTTACAGAATGCCTCTTTTCTTAGCACATTTGTTTTACTTTTTGAAAATATGTTTATTTAAAAATATGTTCGTTTTACCATGTATTTGTTATATATTTATATTTACGTGAATGCATTTATAAATGCTTTTGCAGAATCTCTTGGTTTCAGTTTCAAATACAATACAGTAGGAGATGGGCTTGTGACTGCTGAGTGATAATGAAAGATCTAACTCTCTCCATGTAGGTCTCCTCTGAGATCACCCCACCAGGAATGGGGACAGGTGTGCCTCCTTACTGCTGGTGGAGGTAAAATCCAGTCTCCCCAATCTGGTCTCGTCTGACACCATAAGAGGGCAGGCACCTCAAGGCTAAGGGGAGATGAAAATCGAGATGCCGATTCCAGCTGCCCTAACATCACTGTGGAAGGTAGGTGCTATGCTTCATTTATTCCCGGCTGGGGTGCAAGTCTAGTTTCCCTCTTAGCATTTGCTCACTGAGCTGTAGGTACATTTTTGTCTCTGTTGTCCTGTTGATTGACCAGTGCACAGCAGTTTTTGTCTAAAAGTTTTCTGCATTGCTAAGTTACCCATTTTATTTATATTAGTTTCAGGTGTACAAAACAATGTAATAGTTAGGCATTTCACCCCTCACAAAGTTATAACCCCCTCCCCCAATTGATTGCCCCTCTGACATTGTATATATCTATTTTAATTCCATTTACTCTAGCCTATATGTCATACTTCATATCCCGTGACTATATCTTTATATATTAAATTATAGGTGGCATACAATATTATTCAGCTTCAGCTTCGGGTGTACAGTGCAGTGGTCAGGCATCTGCACAGCCCATGTTGTGGTTTCCGTAATAAGACATGTGCCCATCTGGCACCCTACAAAATCTTTACAACATTATTGATGATATTCCCCAAACTGTCTTTCGTATCCCCGTGGCAATATTATAGTTACCAATATATGCTTTCTAATCCCTTCCCCTTCTCCCTCACCCCCCCACACCACTCCCATCTAACAGCCATCAATTTTTCTTCTATATCTCTGAGACTTTCTGTTTACTTTGCTCATTTATTCAGTTATTTAGATTCCACATATAAGTGAGATCATATGGTATTTGTCTTTCTCCGACTGACTTATTTCATTTATCATAATGTTCTTTAGGTCTATCCATATCATTGCAAGTGGTTAGATTTCATTTTTCTTTATGGCTGTGTAATACTCCATTGAATAAATGTACCACAGTTTCTTAATCCAATTGTCTACCAATGGTCATTTCAGTTGTTTCAAAGTCTTGGCTATTGTAAATAGCACTGCAGAAAACATAGGGGTGCTTTCTCGAATTAGCATCTTAGATTTCTCTGGGTAGATACCTAAGAGTGAAATTGCTGGGTCATAGGTAGTTCCATTTCCAGTCTTTTGATATACCTCCATACTGATTTCCATAGTGGCTGCACCAAACTGCAATCCCACCAATAGCGCACCAGGGTTTTCTGTTCTCCACAGCCTCGCCAGCACTTATTGTTTGTTGATTTATTGAAGATAGCCATTCTGACTGGAGTGAGGTGGTATCTCATTGTGGTTTTTATTTGCATTTCTGTAATGATTAGTGAGGTTGAGCGTTTTTTCATGTCTGTTGGCAATCTGTATGTCCTCTTTAGAGAAATGTCTCTTCATGTCCTCTGCCCATTTTTTAATTGGTTTGTTTGGTGTGTTTTTTTTTGGTGTTGAGTTGAATAAGTGTTTTATACATTTTGGCTATTAACCCCTTATCAGATGTATCATTGACAAATATCTTCTCCCATTCAGTACGCTGCTTTTTTGTTTTATTGATGGGTTCCTTTGTTGTGAAAAAACTTTTAAGTTTGATATATTCCAATATGCTTATTTTTTCTTTTACTTCCCTTGCCTGAGGGGATATAGCAGTAAAAATATTACTTAGGGTAATGTCTGCAAATTACTCCCTATATTTTCTTCTAGGAGTTTTACGGTTTCGGGTCTTATATTTAAATCTTTAATCCATTTTGAACTTGTTCCTGTATATGGCGTAAGGAGGTGGTCCGATTTCATTTTTTTGCGTGTGTCAATCCACTTTTCCCAGCACCATTTATTAAATAGATTGTCTAGACTATAAATTCTTGCTTCCATTGTCATAGATTAAATGACCATATATGAATGGATTTATTTCTGGGCTCTATTCTGTTCCATTGATCTATGTATCTGTTTTTATGCCAGTACCATGTTGTTTTGATTACTGTAGCCTTGTAGTATGATTTGATGTTGGGTAGCGATATACGTCCCACTTTGTTCTTACTTCTCAAGATTGCCATGGCTATTTTGGGTCTTCTATGGTTCCATATACATTTTAGGATTATATTTTCTATTTCTGAGAAAAATGTCATTGGTAGTCTGATAGGAATTGTGTTGAATCTATATATTGCCTTAAGTAGTATTGACAATTTAACTATACTAATTCTTCCTATCCATGAACATGGTATGTGTTTCCATTTATTTGTATCTTTTTTTATTTCTCTCTTCAGTGTCTTATAATTTTTTGAGTACAGGTCTTTTACTTCTTTGATTAAATTTATTCCTAGGTATTTTATTGTTTTTGAAGCAATTGTAAATGGGATTGATTTCTTGATTTCTCCTTCTGATAGTTTATTATTGGTGTATAAAAATGCAACTGATTTCTGAATATTTTTATCCTGTTTCTTAACTAAATTCATTTATCAATTCTAATAGTTTTTTGGTAGTCTGTTTCTCTATATATAGTATCATGTCATCTGCATATAATGGCAATTTTTAAGTTACCCATTCTTGATCCTTTGGTAGAGAGACATACTTCTCATCGGACTGTTTTTGTTTTGTTTTTGTTGTTTTTTATTTTATTTTATTTTGTCCTTTGGTGTCTCTGTACTGCTGACTTCTCTAGGACATGGGTAGCAGAAAGAAAACCCAGGGTACTTTTAACTGTGTCCTTCTTCATTCTTCAGTGTCCCTAGCTGGTCTACTTTCTTCTGTCCATATATCAGAATTTTTCCATATCGGTTTTACATATAATTTCCAGGATTCTCCACTGTATTTATCAGAAAGAGTAGGGAAAATTATATCTACTCTATCTTTACAGAAGCAGAAGTTCTAGAGTTATTTTCTGCATTACCAACGTATCAAAGCTCAGGTTTCTATGGGATTCTTGACTGCCAATAGAACATCATATGTCATTGAGAATTACTACTAATTGTGGTGATATCATTCCCAAAGGCATAATGAGTTTAAGATGCCTAATTATTGACATGACGGTCTTAGAAACCTATGACACATACGTCTTATGTGTCTTATGACACATATTCTTATGTATTAAAATAATCCAAACAACACGGGATTCATAGCTACACTTTTTGACTAGGAGACCTCATAAATATTAGTAATGATGTAGAAAGATTTGGATGCAGGACAGGGATCTGTCAGAAACTGTATTGAGCCAGATCTGGAGCTGTGGAATTCCTTGAATAAAGGCACTGGTGATGATAAACATCAGCACCATAAAAAATATTACTTTTGCAAACTAGTTAGTATAGTAGTCATGGGGTGACAAGAATAACTGAAAGAAAATAATCAGGTTTCAGATGTTCAAAGATGTGAAGACTACTCTTTGAACAGAATAAGCATTATGTTGCAAATTGTTAAATATTTGGTAGATAACTTAAAAATAACAAATATACATACATATATCTTAATTTCCATGAAGATATTCAAATAAAGCTTACCAATAAAATATTTAATGTCTTAATCACTTAAGAAAATATTGATATCTTACTTGTGAATCCAAGTGTTGGAATCACATGAATTTCCATCAGTTAAAATATACAAGGATTAGTGCTATTGAGTGGCTCCAACTATATCCTGATTTCCTCACTTATAAATATTATAATAAATTCTTCGGAAAAAAACATTTTAGTGCAATTATAGAATTATTTTTTAATAAGAAAACTAATATTAAACCGCAAAGACAAGTCAGGTTTTTGGTGCACACGGTAGTTTACTATAGAAAAATCAATAAGGAACTGTTTTCTGAAATGTGAAATAAGCTGCAAATAGGTTTGGGTGGATCTGTAAGGCATCAAATTTTGCTCAGATCACAGAGGCTTTTCTGCTACACTGACATTTCATGTTAATAGCTTCATCAGTCAATAAGAAAATAACAATATATTCATTTTGACTTATATGAGGGTTTGGATATAGATTATGTATATGATAAAGATGCACACACACATTGCTCCTAGGAAAGAAAATGGTCAAATTCTCTACATCATAAAGATTTTGAGTCAGATAACAAATTAACATTGATCTTTTGTATATACTTGCATACCCAGTTGGTTCTATTGATATTTGTTCTTCTGTTGCACTACTTGGAGTCGAGTTTTGCTTCTAAGATTCTGTCAGAGTGTGGTAAATCTTTGAACATATCTAGTTATAACTATTTGTCTGAAACCAATGATTGCAAAAATTGTAAATCATTGTAAAATTTAGTGAACACACTAGATATGCAAAATCAACCATATTAGTCATGCAGGGGTCAAACAACAGTGCCCATTGGCTATGCTTCCAGGAGATTTTGCTACGTTGAGATGCTAAGGGATAGGGAACAATTTGAAATTAATATGCCAGACAAAAAGACTCATTTTACTCCTGCTAGTTAAGAAGAACTCATTTCTTATTGCCATGGAGTAGTCTGAAGCTATTGAAGCCAGAAAGAAACAAAATAAAACAAAAAGAAACAAAACAAAAAAAAGCTGTGAAAGTAACACTATTTTAAATAGAGGACTTCAGTTAGAAAAATGGAAGACTGCAGCACCACACAGCCTCAGCCAGGAGTATGCAACTCTGTCAAGAAAAAAAATAAAATGTTTATTTCCTTAGACATGTTGCTTAATAATAAGTGTATTAAAAAGACATAGAATTACTAACAAAGGCAGATCGTCAATGTAGATGTTATGTGAAAAGGCAAGGTAAGTTTCTGGTCAAGATGGCAGAGTAGGAAAATACTGTGCTCATCTCCTCCTGTGATCTCATCAAAATCACAACTAAATTATAGAACAGTCAACCTGGAGAACAATCTGAAGATTAGATGAACAGACTTCCTATAACTAAGGATATAAAGAAGAAGCCATGACAAGACTGGTGGGAGGGGAAGAAATGCTAAAAGGGCTGGCCTCACACTCATATGTGGAAGTTGAGAATAGGAAGGGGTATCTCTGTGGAGGGTCCCGCCTGAGAGTTCCTGACCCCACACTGGGCTCTCTAGACGAGGGATCCCGTAAGAGAAAGAAGAGTACCCACAACATATGGATGTGAAAATTAGTGGGGATTCTGTCTGTCTGGAAAGACAGAAGGCTGCTGGAAACCCAGGAATCTTCTTCAAGGACCCATGCACAGTCTTACTTGCTCATAGGCCCTCACCCTAGGAAGAATAGAGGCTCAGGGAACTCCAGAGACATATGGGGAGAACATTAGTCATGTGGATTTGGGGTGAGGAATGGAGGGACAGCCACCATTTTCCTTGTGTTGGGCCGTCTCCCCAAATAGCCAAATCTGAATCTGCATTGGCCTGGTGAACACAGCTCACCCCTCTCTTATGACTCCCTGAGACACTGCACCACCCAATTCCTGCCCACCTGAGACTCTTTCAGCAGCAAGCAGCTAGCGTTGGCCTACTGTGTTTTTCCAAAAATAAGACCTAGCCGGACAATCAGCTCTAATATGTCTTTTGGAGCAAAAATTAATATAAGACCCAGTCTTATATTAAACTATATTATATAAGATCCGGTCTTACATTATAGTAAAATAAGACCAGGTCTTATATTATTTTTATATTAATAAAGCATTAATTTTTATAATGCTCCAAAAGACGCATTAGAGCTCATTGTCCATCTAGGTCTTATTTTCTGGGAAACACGGTATGCACCACTGAAGGATCTCTCAGTGGCAAACAGCCAACTCAGCCCACCCTGCAGCCTTTCTTAAAAACTGTCAAAGGTCCTCAGGTCCCACACAGGTGGCAGCTGACCTCAGTGTGTCCTGTGCCTTTAGCTGCATTGCTCCAGGCCTGGTATTGGTGGCAGCTGGCCTTAGTTCACAGGTGGCCTCTCCCACATGCCTGCAGGCCCAGCACAAAAAGGTACCAATTGTGAATCACTTTGTAGTTGCTACCAGGAAACTGGGGGATGGTCACAGGCTGTCGATGACCCTGGCCTGCACTGGAGACCCTCCCAAGAAGCCGCAGAACTAACACATCTGGTATCCAGCTCCAGACCACTACAGAACACTAATTATTTCCTTGAGCTGCATAAAAAATGGGGATATCCGGCAGGCATCAAAGCCCACTGGGGTGAATTCCACTACTTGAAGTCAGCCCCTAGAGAGCAGCTCTATGCTGTAGTAGTGTCAAATCCTCACAGCCAGTAAGTCTGAGAGTTAACACCACTCAATGATGTGCGAATAGCAATCAAGGCTCAACTACAATAGGAGGCCACCCAAGAGACACTCCTGGAGCATCCAGCTCAGGTGATCAGAGAGACTGCACCAAGGATCCCACAGATCACCTACTACACAAGACTACCCTGCCAAGACTGGGAGATGTAGCACATCTATCTACCTAAGACATAAAATAAACACAGAGAGGTAGCCAAAATAAAGAGAAAACAAAAAAATGTCCCAAATGAAAGAACAGGAGAAAACTCAGGAAAATGAAATGGAGGCAAGCAATCTACCAGATACAAAATTCAAAACACTGGTTATAAGAATGCTCAAGGACCTTAGGGGAAGAATAGATAAACTCAGTGAGAACTTCAAGAAAGAGATAAATTGAAGGAGAGGTGAAAATCTTCCCAGATTAAAAATAAATAAATAAAAACTACAGAACTTTTATTACCACCAAACTATAACAGTATTACAGGAAATGGTAAACGGACTTCTTTAAGGAAAAGAAGGGGAAATAAAAGAACGTAAATATGAATGATGAAATGGCAATAAATATGTACCTATCAATAATCAGTTCAAATGTGAATGGATAAAAAGACAGCGTGTAAGAAAACAAATCCCATACATATGCTGTCTATAAGAGACCTTCAGATTGAAAGACACAAACAGACTGAAAGTAAAAAAATGAAAAAAGATATTTCATGCAAATGGAAACAAACGAAAACGTGGGATAGCAATAACAATACTTATATCAGACAAATAGACTTTAAAATGAAGGCTATATAATAAGAGTAAAAGAGATTTCATAATGATAAAAGGATCAATCCAACAAGAGTATATAACCCTTGTAAACATTTATTTACCCAACATAAGAGCACCTAAATATATAAAGCAAATATTGGTGGGCATAAAAGGAGAGACCAAGAGTGATGTTATTAAAGTAGGGAATTTTAATGTCCCGTTGACATCAATGGATAAATCTTCCAGACAGAAAATCAACAAGGAAACAGTGACCTTAAATGATGCATTAAACCAAGTAGATTTAATGGATATTTTTAGAGCATTTCACCACAAAACAGGGTAATATGTGTTGTTTTCAAGTGCACATAAAATATTTTCCAGGACAGACAACATGTTAGTCCAGAGAAGAAGACTCAGTAAACTTTAGAAGATTGAAATCACATCAAGTGTCTTCTCTGATAACAATGGTATGAAACTGGAAATCAGTTAGAAGAAAACAAACAAACAATCAAAAAAAACAAACAAAAAAAACACTGAAAAACACACAAACATATGAAGACTAAATTACATGCAACTAAATAATTAATAATTTAACAGCAAGATCAAGAAAGAAATAAAAAGATATTTTGAGACAAATTAAAATGAAAACATAACAACCCAAAATGTATGGGACACATCAAAAGTAGTCTTAAGAGGGAAATTCATAGCAATGCAGGCCTACCTTAAGAAACAAGAAAATCCCAAATGAATAATCTAACCTTACACCTAAAGGAACTAGTGAAAAACTACAGCAAACAAAGCCCAAAGTGAGTAGAAGGAACGAAGTAATGAAGATCAGAGCAGAAATTAACAAAATAAAAGTATAAAAAAGCAATACAAAAAATCAGTGAAATCAAGAGCTGGTTCTTTGAAATGATAAACAAAATCGATAAAACTTTAACCAGACTCGTGAAAAATAAAAGAGAGAGGACCCAAATGAATAAAATCAGAAATGAAAGAGAAGTGACCTCTGACACCGCAGTAATAGAAAGGATTATAAGAATATACTATGAGCATCTATGCGCTAACAATTGAACAATCTAGAAGAAATGGATACATTTCTAGAAACATACAATTTTCCAAGGCTGAATCAAGAAGAAATGAGGGGGTGGGAGATGAGGATAAAAGGGATCAAATATATGATGATGGAAAGAAAACTGACTCTGGGTGGTGAACACACAATGTGATATATAGGTGATGTATTACAGAATTTTACACCTGAAACCTATGTAACTTTAATAACAATTGTCACCCCAATAAACTTTAATTAATAAAAAAAGAAAGAGAATGGGAAGAATAAAAAAGAAAATAAATTTAAAATCTGAACAGGTTACTACTAATGAAATCGAATCAGTAATCAAAAACTCCCAACAAATAAAAGCCTGGACTGGATGCCTTCACAGGTGAATTTTACTAAAACTTTAGAGAAGAATTAACACCTATCCTCAAACTGTTCCAAAAAATTCAAGAGGAGGAAAGTCTCCAAGCTCATTATATGAGGCCAGCAAAAAATACCTAGGAATAAATTTAACCAAGGAAGTAAAAGACCTGTACTCAGAAAATTACAAGACATTGAATAAAGAAACTGAAGAAGATACAAGTAGATGGAAGCATATACCCTGCTCATGGATAGGAAGAATTAGTATAATTGAAATGTCCATAATACCCAAAGCAATCCCTATCAAATTGCCATTTGATAGGGATTCAATGCAATCTCTATCAAATTAAATTTTTCACAGAACTAAAACAAATAATCCTAAACTTTATATGGAACCACAAAAGACCCATCAATCTTGAGAAAAAAGAACAAAATTGGAAATATAACGCTACCTGATATAAAACTATACTACAAGACTATAGTAATCAAAATGTCATGGTACTGGCATAAAAGCAGTCATGTTAACTATGGAACAGAATAAGAGCCCAGAAATAAACCCATGCCTATATAGTCAATTCATCTATGATAAAGAGGGCAAGAATATACAATGATGTAAAGACAGTCTAAATGGTGTTGGGAAAACTGGACACATGCAAAGAAAAAGTAACTAGACAACCTTCTATACCATATACAATAATGAACTAAAAATGGATTAAAGACTTAAATATAAGACCCAACACCATAAAACTACTAGAAGAAAACATAGGCTACTAGAAGAAAAACTACTAGAAGAAAACTACTAGAAGTAACTTTTTGACATTGCTCTTAGTAACATGTTTTTCTGATATATCTCCTTGGGCAAGACAAAAGAAAAAATAAACAAATGAGACTACATCAACGAAAAAGTTTTTTGCACAGCACAGGAAACCATCAACAAAATGAAGACAACATACTGAATGGAAGAAGATATTCACCAATGATACATCTGATAAAGAGTTGATATCTAAAATGTATAAAAAAGAAAACCTCAAAACCTCATACAACTCAACACCCAAAAAAAGAAAAACAAAACAAACAAACAAAAAAACAACCCAATTGAAAAATGGGCTGAGGACCTGAATAGACATTTCTCCAAAGTGGACATACAGATGACCAATAGACATAAGAAAAGATACTCAACACCACTAATCATCAGAGCAATGCAAATTAAAACCAAAATGGGATATCACCTCATACCTGTCAGAATGGCCATTATCAATAAATCAATAAACAAGTGTTGGTGAATGGCGCAGAGAAGAGGGAAACCTCACACATTGTTGGTCTGATTGCAAGTTAGTGCAGCCATTATGCAAAACAGTTTGGAGGTTCCTCAAAAAATTAAAAATAGATCTTCCTTATGACCCAGCCAATCCACTCCTGGGTATTTATCCAAATAAATCAAAAACACTAATTCAAAAATGTATATGCAACCCTTTGTTCATTGCAGTATTATTCACAATAGCCAAGATATGGAAGCAACATCAGTGTCCATCAATAATGATTGGATAAAGAAAATGTGGTACATACTATATATAGTGGAATATTACTCAGCATAAAAAAAAAATGAAATTGTACCACTTGTGACAATGTGGTTGAACCTAGAAGGTGTTGTGCTAGGTGAAATAAATCAGACAGAGAAAGACAAATCCCATATGGTCTCACTTATATGTGGAATCTAAAGAACAAAATAAATGAACAAACAAAACAAACAGACTCATAGAGAACAAATTGATGGTTACCAAATGGGAGGGCGATGGTGGGGATGTGTGAAAGAAGTGAAGGGATTAAGAAATACAAATTTGTAGTACAAAATCTTCATGAGGATGTAAAGTACAGCATAGGGAATATAGTCAATAATATTGTGGTAATTAGGTATGATGCCACATGGGTAGTGAACTTACCAGGGAGATCACGTGATAAATTATATAAATGTCTAACCACTGTACTGTACACTTGTAAGTAATATAACAATACTGAATGTCATCTGTAATTGAAAAACAAAAAATAAAACATAATTTAAAAATTTTAAAAACAAAAAAAATGCAAGGCGACTCATTAAGTATACTCTGTAGCCAGAATCATCATGCAATTCTTGTGGAAGCAGAATCATTTGCATAAGCAACAGTGTTTAGTGCAGGAATCAACGAACTGTTCTTGTAAGTATAAGACAATTAATATTTTCGGCTTTTCAGGACATATGGTCTCTGTCTTAGCCACTCAGCTCTGCAGTTGTAAGAGAAAGCAGTTCACAGATAATATGTACCTACTGTGTGCAACTGTATTCCATAAAACTTAATTATGGACACTGAAATTTGAACTTCACATAATTTTCACATGTCCCAACATGATATTGTTCTTTTATTTTTCAAGCATTTAACATTTTAAATGTTATTTTTACCTTTTGGGCTGTACAGGAACAGGTGGTAGGCTAGGTAAGGCCTATAGTTTGTCAACCGCTGCTCGCTGCTTTAGGTTGATAATCAGGTAGGTTGAAAAAATGTATGTAGTCTTTGCTATCAAATATGAGTTATATTATCCACAGAAAATCTTTCGTTATGTTTATAATGTCTAATTAAGAGACAGTTTAGATATTTTTTATACAAAAAACATCTCTATTGGATAGACATTATCTGATCAACTGTAGTTCTCAGGTCTGTTAAAAAAAGTTACAGGTGTCATACTCTTGCAGTACTATGTCTTTCTGAGTCTTATTCTGTCTACTAATAAATCATATTTTGGATTCATTCCTAAAATGTTAACTATGAAAAAAATGCAACGGATAACTTAAAATGGGATATGTATTGAATATAGGCTTTTAAGGAGTGATGGAATCAAAATCACATTTTGGCAAAAATGTTTCGTTTTAATACCAGCCACTTCAGCCAAGACAAATTTTTACAGCTAGAAATATCAAATAACTATAGAAGAATTGGCTACATACATGACAGATTTGTATAGGCAGTTTTGTATTTGTTTGGTTTTATTTTAATCTAACGTATGTTAATTTCCTGATTATTGCATATATACATAGTAGAGAAAATTTACACACATAAGCTGTAAAAAAAAAAAAGAAATTACCCATAATTCCAACATTGATAAATAAACACAGTTAATGGTAGGTTTACCTGTTTGTCTGTTTAGCTATCTAACATTTCTACAAATATAGTCATTTCATAAATTTGTCGTTTTGAATTGGTTTCTATTTGTTTTCCAATATTTCAGCATTTGTTTTCATTATTTTAAAAAATATTTTAACATATTTTTCTGACCATGAAATAGTACTTGTTAGATACATATACTATGACCTTATTTTTGAACAATAAGGTAATTTCTAATGTTTTGTTTTTTTAAATGACATTGCAATATATTATATAGATACATGTCCTTTGCTTAACTTGATTATTTATTTAGTACGTATTCATAGATGGGGGTATATGATTGAGAGAGTAGTAAAACTTTCTAGTTTTCTCATAAATATTAAAAAAATAAAGTCTTAAAATCTTTATGTCAAATTAAGTTTACATTAAAATTGGACTAGAAAATTGTTTCTTTGCATCCTTTTTGCCAATCTAATGAGAAAAAAAATTCTGTCATTTTTGTATTCAACTAATGTCTGAAAAATATGTATTGAATAAATAATTTTTCTTTTCTCATGAGCTATTTTTATATAGTCAGTCGATGGTTATTTATATTTTCTACAAATCACATATGCATGTCATTTACAAATTATAAAATACAATTCACTATTGTTATATTACATGGTTATATTAATACATTAAGGATCCCGAAAATTCTAAGTATATGCCAGATCGTGTTTAGTTTGGGCATAACTTCTATAGTTGGTTTAGGGATAGTTCAAAATGATTTTGACAATAGGAGGAAACCTATCTCTAAGTTTTATGATTTAGACCGAGGCAAACACTAACAAGCAAACAGAAATGGCTGTCATGCAAAGAATACCTCTAGTCTAAGGAATCTTGGGCAGCCACGGGTCATATAAAGAATACATTAAAATTTCACAGGAGCAATATATCTGATCAACATCTGTGTCAAACATCAATCTGTGTGTTCCTTTAAAGCGCATAATATGAAAGCAGATCAAAAAATGCCATCAAATAACACTAATACTTTTTAAGCTGGTTTTAAAGAGGGCTTTAAATCTCATTAGCAGCTACTGAAGAAAGGGGCACTGAACCACATTAATTGTAGATGTAACGTATGAGACAGAAGGTCAAACATGTAGAGCATAGTGCACAGTCTGGTTGAAAGATGAAACAGTATCAGACTGCTAACTTTGGCTTACTACTCTTCTTCAGAACCTGCATTCTAAGATAAGCAGAATTAAATCCAATGTCTGGGTAACCTTATTCTCTGAAATGATTAAATATGTAGACTACTAAGCTTCATTTACATTGATAAAAAAATGGTGATAGTGATGGTTGTGGTGGTGGTGTATGTGTATATGTATGTTTGTGTGTGTATTTTATTCACTGTGTGTAAAATCCGGCTTTATGGTTATTATGCTGTATAAATTTTATCTAGTCTATGCCATTAAATGATTTTAAAAACCTTCTGTTTCATACATAAAGCTAAAATGTTAGCTATTTAATGAACCATGTGAGGATGTAAAAATTTCCCCTTCTAACTATAATGCTTTTCAGTTGTCTGTGTGAAAGAAGAGGGAAAATATAAAGGAAGCCAAAAAAAAAAAAAATAGTGATTTTGATTCCAATGGTCTTAAGAGTGGGTATTTCTAAATTTAATGGAGTGAGAAAATAACAAACAAGTATATGTGAGCGATGGAAAGAAAAATTGATTTTAAAATGACAACTCCTGTATGTGAAGTTTGGAAGCTTAGAAATGTGAATACATCCAGTTTAAAACTCCTTAAACACTCCAAAATGGAAAACAAAGAGAGCAAGAGAAATATAACTAAACATTTTAACACCTTTAAGAGGAAAATAAAAAATATTATTTTACTATTGAGTTATATTTATTTCAGTGACTTTTTCAGTTGAGAAAAGTAGTTGATTTTTACAGATAAATCTTGTTAAGAACTGTAAAGTTACGGGAACTTAATACTCAATGTAATTGTTCTTTCAGCATGTCCTATCATGATTTACTTGCGGTCAAACTACAGATTCTTAAATACAATGTTTCTATCTAGATTTATTTATAAATTTTGTCAGGAAAAAAGGGCTTATTTTAAAATGCTATTGTATTGCATTCATATGCATTTATTTTAATTCAGTTTGGGTATTTTTCATTGGAATTTGCATTGCTATGTAGCTGATAAAGCAGTATGCATCTGTAATACAAAGCAGTGTAAGTTTGTAATGCTATAATATTGGAAGTATGGAATTACCAAGCCAAATAAAATACTTAGAGTTGTTGTAGCAAGAAAATGTCGAATTCTTTGAATTAAAACTGCAAATATTGCTAAGATAAACTATGGCAAATCTAAACATGGAGGGCCATACTAAATTTAAGAAATGTGAGACTCTATGTGCGTAAGTCATCTTTTCTCCCCAAATTTATCTCTGGACTAAATTGAATCACAACAAAAGTTTGGGTAGACATTTTTTCAATGTAGAGATTGACAAGTTAATCATAAGATTCTAATGAAATGTGAAGCACCTAGAATAGGCAAAGACATTATGAAGAAAACCAAGGTTGAAAGGATGTATGTAATTTGATTTCAAGAGTTATTACAAAGCTACACAAATCAGAACAACACGGAATTGGCAAAGGACAGACATTGGAAAAAGGAACAGAAGAGAGTCTAGAAAAAGACCCAATTATATATTTTCAAATGATTTTCAAGGAAAGTACTAAAAAATTCAATTGGAAAAAGGACATCTTTTTCAAGAAATGATACTGGACCATCCAGATATTTGCATGAGGGATGAAGGGGACATTAACTCATACTTCAAATCCTTGCAAGAAAATTAACCCTAAACCCCTTACATGCAACAAAGACTTGAATTTAAAAGCTATTATTTTTCTAGTATAAAATCTCTGTGACCTGCAAAGATCCTAATTCCATACTGAGCTATTCTTCTTATTATTTATTATACCATTCAGTTTTCTTTTCTGAAAAATGATGCTCAAGTTCATAAGCTTGTTCAGGAATAGGAAGGCATATGTATGTGAAGAATACTCTGTAAACTCTACTGCTGCATAAATATCCAGTTACTACATTACCTTAACATAGCTATTTCTCTAAAATGAATCATAATAGGTAAAATATGATCTATTGATGAGTAAATATTGAAAAATATTAGCAGTAGTTAGCAATGCTGAGTAAGATGATAAAGTATAACCAGACAGTTCATTTTAACTATGTAAGGTTTTAAAATATATTTATTTGAAACATATATGGTTAGGATATACTTTTATAATAATTAAAAAATTATAATGCTGTATACAAGATAAATCTAAGGATATTATATCATATAGATAATTCCCAAGCTAAGAAACAAAAAAATCTCATTCACACTGCCATTACTAAATCAATTCCTCTATTTTCTGAATCCATTTTCCGTTGATGCCCTGTTCATCCTATTCTATCCCTTTTCTTACCTTCCCAAAACATATTCATATGCATTCACCCAGCAGTACTTTCTATTTTTGTTACTGTATTTCATAATAATTTTAGTAAGGAACACAATTCACAGAAAATATGTTCCCTTAAATAGAAATAATGTCTTAAAAAATGTTTATCTTACTCTCCATGAAACAGTTTGAGAAAAGTAGACAGGTTCAAATGAAGAATTGTCATTTATGCACTCTTCTTTTTAGTTGTCAGTCTTACCTGTGGGACAATTGTTCTGATGGTGACTCTGCATATAAAATAAGATCCCTAATCACAACTTGTGTTTTCAACGTCACACCAAAATGATGTGATATCAAGGAAAAGTTACAAAAGAAACCGACCAAGCTGAATATTCTTTCTTTAAATAACTCTTTGCTTTCAAAATGACCTTCTACTATTAAGGACATTTACAGAACAACAACAAAAAAAAGTAGAAAGAAAAAAAAAGAATCAAAAAGGTAAATTACAAAATTTTATGAATAATTTTGTAAAGTACCATTTCTAATTTTGGTAATTTGTTGTAATTTTTAAAGTAATCTTATCATGATTCTTTACTGGTGGTGATTCCCAAAACAACCCATAGTAATTATTTCTAAGATATATAAAAAAATGACAAACAAAATCTAAAACTGAGTCTTGCCCAGTGAAATACATTTAAATACTAAATTACTCATGCGAACCCTACTTTTTTGAACAAACAAATTAACTGTTTCAAATTAATTTCTTTCAATGGGCACCAATTAATTTCATTAATTTATTTGTTTATTCATTTTAGCAAATATTTATTGAATGTTTACTATATTAGAAATTGACCTCCCCTTAAAGGGAGCTAGGTGCAGTCTCACTACTGCCATCACTATTCTTGAACCACACACAATGAACCAGGAAAATGTCTATTACAAGTTTATCAGCATATGAAAACAGCACATTATATTGAAGGATATGTAGAGTTCCTTGAAATACCAATATTCAATATCAATTTATCTTTTTACCATTAGCTATCTAAGCTTGTTTCCTAAGTGACTCTTTGCACCATCACAGAGGGTCGGAAATGGCTGCCCTGTGGAGTTGGTTCTGACAATACGTTATTGCCATGGAGCTCACCCTGTGTTGCTTGTCTTCCTCCTGTGTCCTGTGATGAGGTCAGAGAGGCTGGCAGGGCCAGAACAAGCATAGTCTTCTAGGTCATTGTAAGCAACTTCGACCTGAAGAACCTGAATTTAAGAGAAATACAAGGTCATTGACAGCTTTATACAAGATTATGGAGATCATTCTTATTGACATGTTTTAAATTATCAATATTGTTAACATTTAGAAGTAGTCTACATGCGTGTGCCTATATGTCAATTAGCAGGAACAGAAAGCTATGTGCTGAAAACAAGCAAATGATTTTCGATATTTTTAACTTCAATAGATTGGCATTATTATATGCAGCATTTTTATTTAATCCAGAGACCTCACTTATTTGACTTTGAGCAAATTGTTTTTCATGTCTGAGCTCCATTATTTCCTTTTTTTTTTTTTTTTCTTAAGATTTTAGTTTCCCAAAGAGAAAGTGTAGTTAGAAATCGTTAAAAGTGAGCAGGTATGAAAGATGAAAGAGAGATGCCAAAGTGCCAACGTAACTGAACAAGAACTTGCGTCTTGTTCAGGTTACTAGTGTGTATACTCACTTGTATGTGTGTTTTAGGAAGGGAGACACCTAACCATGATTTAGTGCTGATGTGAGGCAATCAGTGTCTAGTCAAGGTTTAAAGTCATGAGAGAACGAGAGAATATTATAGAGAAAAACTCCTGAGTAGACTTTAGGGAATATCTCCCATCTTAGTATGAGGATCATATAAAATAAATAATATTCCCCAGACATAATTAAGTTCTCTCTCCACCCACGCTCTCAGTACTATCTGACATTTACCAAATTGTATTATATCTGTATATTTACATATACTTATATCTCAGTTTAAGTTGTGAACTCTTTGGAATTGGGAATTTATTTTAGTAATCTTTTTTCCCCTAGAACTTAATATCCTTTTATTACATTGAATAATGCAGTGAAAATGCTATATGAAACTGTATGTATATAACTATTATAATTATTACTATGCAAATCATTAAGTGAGAAAATGCATATAATGTGCTTAATGAATCACTATCATTTAAAAATTTTAGGATTAAATGTTTACATTCAATTGTTACAGGAATCATCTTTGGCTCGATTATATAAAGGAAAATTAGAATTGAATGACTGCTTCAATACTTTCAGCATTTAACAGCTTTCTCTTAATTTTGTTCTCATGTACCCCTTTTAGGTAAGTTTTTAAAGTGAAATAGTCTAACTTTTTGTTGACATTCTACAGTGGAGACATAACCAGTATCTTCAACTTGTTCTGTGTTCTTAAGACCAATAAGAATCTTAGAATTCCCAGTTCTTAAGTATCAAACTGGGGAGAAAAGGATTGGAAGTATTATGTGCTTTGATTTAACCTGGTTTTACCATCAAAGAGAGAATAGGTTTGCCATTGCCAATCAGTTGGGCAGTGTGTGGGCATTCTGCTTTAGGCACAATCACTGCTCTTTTAGATAATTCTCTAATAGTGGCAGTATCAGCAAATGAAGACCAACCATTCCATCTATGAAAACAGATTATAACACCTCACTTTTCAACTTCAAAGTTATCAAAATTAGCTACTTACTTCTAAGCCTTTAGCATAATCATTTAGCTATTTTCCAACGTGATTTTCAGGTTTTAAAAGTTTTAAGAGTTATAGATTTTTTACTTAAGTGGAATTAAAAATAGTCCTTACACAGCAACAAATGGACTTTTTTTTTTCAATTAAACATATCGCTTTACCCACCCATACATGTTTTGTTTTCTACTGTAGAAAATTATTAGTTTTCAGAATTAGAGCATTCCCAAAGACAGAGAAAGCAAATTACAAATAAAAGATTTTAAATTTTGTCCACACTTTCCAAATGCTCAAAAACTATTCGTGATAATTACATCAATGAAGGAGTGAAGGATTCAGTGAGAAAGTAGGTTTGGAGGGTTAGATCTTGTTAGATAAAAAGAAAAAAAAGTCTCTTTTTTATTCTTTTTTTTCTTGTAGAGCAGTCTGACAATATGAATCTCACAAAAGATTATAAGGAGCTTTATTCATATTCAAAAGTGGATCAAATCATATGAATTTCTCTGAAATGACAGGGAATTAAAAGGAAATGGCCTGCAGGAGAGAACAAGGTATCTGAGACTTCTTATCAGTAGTCTAATCAGGAAGAGGACCCAGTGACAGTTCTAATCAGCCCACACAATTACTTCTGGAATTTTCTGCCAGTAAAATATCTTTCTATCTCAAATTCAAGTCCTGCGTTTGTCACCTAAATAGTGTTCCAAGTAGAATACCAAGTGTAAAACATTCCATTACACATTTCCTCGTTTATGCTTTGGTATCACCGCCCACTCTGTTTATGTTTTTATACTAACTATCTTATGTATACCCTCAGGCAAATGTGCATATATCCCAGAATAGTAAAACACAGAGTGATATAGTACCCATAATTATTACACCACAGCTTAAGTTTATATTTTTAGAATATATAAGAGCATGTGACAAATTCCTCCTCCACAAATGAAATGTTCTTCAATATTTAGATTTGAAAAGGTTATCAGCTCCAATGGAATCTTTAAAACTAGGGAAATTTCTACAAACTATTCCATCTATGTATTGTTTGGCAAACATGTATAGGAATAGACTCCAGAAATTCGAGGAAAAGAGGAAACCCTCACAATATGAAAATGTCCCACAGTGCTTAACCTGGAGGCTGCATCCAAACATGCAGCACCACCATGGAGTTATTAGCAGAATTCTGTGTCCCCATGGAGGACAGGACGAGGAATATTCCTAGCAAAGCTGTGTGCAGTTTGACTCAGAACCTCTAGACGGAGAGAGAGAAAGGGTTACATACATCTTTACATTTCTCTCCTCTTATTTTGTCCCAACTTCCCTTTTATAAGTGCATAGATTAAATAAGCCAATGGCAACCTGAAAAGAATAAAAATTGTCTATTACTGACTAAGTTGAGATGAACTTCTTTCAACAATGAACAAATATTCACTGAGCCCTCTTAAGTTCCAAGGAACTTGTCTAGGCACCAGGGATTAAAAAAAGAAAAGTTTCTGCTATGATGGAATTTTCCAGAATGCAGATACATAAATACTACCTTTGAATCTCAGGGTGCTATATGAGAACTTTGCTTAGGTGGACTTTGGAAGAAAATGGAGGAATGCCTGAAAAAAACAAAGAAATTATGCAAATCCGTGACTTATATTTTGGTCACATCTTTGAACCTTGTTCAAATAATACATAAGCTTATATGCTCACTTCTGTCAAACGCTGCCTATTTCTATAAAATAATCTGTTTTCTCTTTTGTAAATTGATCGAAACTTCTTTTTGATAGTAGCTGAATGTTTCCAATTATGAAATTGAATATTTTGCTGTCAAGTGTGACACCACATTAATCACTAATTGATGAGGAGAAGAAATAGTAATGATATTCACACCTCTGTAATCGCCTCTCTCTTCCTTGGGAAACCTCATCTACCAGGAAATAAAGTTTCTAAATTAGTGTAAGGACACCCATGGTCTCTTCTATTGATTATCCCAGTTCCTTTTACAAACGGAATAAGAGAAAATACATTATTATGGAGAAAGAGCATAGAGTGTCAATAAATAGGTAATAATTAAATACTTAAACAAGAAATTAACAAATTTGTAGATCTCTTGTATTCTTCCAAATGCCTTAAGTTGAGTCTACGCAGGAATCAGCCTGATCCCAGTCTACCTCCGTCCTTGAACTGTCACTCACAGTGGAAGATCACACCCAGTTCCAGCTTCAGTATTCTCCAGAATTTAGATTAAGATGGTGTCCTGCTGTTCAGTTGCAAACTGGGGAGTTCGCTGGTTAAAAATCTGAAACCGGTCCCCATATACAGAGGGCAGAGAGAGCCAGAAGACAGAGGGAGACCACTCCAGAGTGGTAGGTGACAGGCATAATAAGCAAGTGAATGGACATACAAGGCTTGTCTTGGGTGGCCACTGATTAATCAGGCTTTGTCACAGCCTTTGGACGTTAGTCTGTTGCAGGTTGTACTCACTTGACTGCAAAAGAGCACATTAAAGTCTCCAATCTATTATTCCGCTTCCCCACCTTGTCTGCTAGACCAAAGCGAGCAGAGTAGTGGACCATGCATGTTCCTCTCTAATCTCTCTAATCTCAGTGTTTTTTTTCAACTTTCTAACATGAGCCTCAGCCTCTAGATGGTCACCAGTGGCCAGCCACACTGCCCGCCAGTAAAGACCACACACTACATCCTCCATTCATTTCCCTTCTTTGTTGCAGTGTGTTATCTGCAGTCCATCGGATGAAAACATTAAAGCTGGTGGTGTTTTGGGCCTCCCCCTACTCACATGGCAAGCAGCTCAACTACAGGGCACCCCTCTCCACGTAGAGATTGATGACCAACTTGAGATTTCCTCATTGATGCCTCTTTCTCAAGCACATTTCTTCAGTTTCCTGGCTGACTCACCAATTTTTGGTTCATAGACTCAGGAGTTCCTGTACGTGCAGGGCCAAGAGAGACTGAAGAAAGAGGCAAGCCAGTCCAGATTGGAACATGGCAGGTTTAATAAGCAAGAGAGCTTACTCAAGAGGCCAGTCTTGGGTGGCTGCAAGGTAAATAGTCTTCTACACAGCCACCAAATCTCAAAGTTTATACAGAGGCCTGATCTGGGTTCAGTCACTGTTCAGTGCAGATCATTTCACCAGCACATTTCTCTCTCATGACTGTGTCCTTGACACAGCCCTGGGGTGGGAACAGTGGGCAGACATACCCTCCTAGGATGGGAGGTGGGTGTGGAGGATGGGGGCGGAAGTGAGGACCCTCAAATTGCCCAGGTCCAGCTCTCAGGTCAACTTATGGTCATGTCCTCTCAATGACCTCCTCTGACGCCTGCCAACCAAACCTAAGATCAAGATCAAAGACCTTAGGAGTAATCCTCAGTCTCCTCTGTGTTCCGTGAGTCACAGGACACCCAGACGGTCGGTGTACTTTGGTCCTTCAGATTTTGCTACCTACCCTAATCTCTACCACATGGACTGACTCGGTACGCTGTCTTATCCCAACCTCCTTTGAGAATTGCAGCCCCTTCCCAGCCTTCCTCCATCTCATATCCATTTCTCATCCTGACACGCGCATCAATGCAAACACAAATTTTAGGGCATAATAGCTGTGATTTGAATCTTAAGAAGGGCTAGATCTTGCTCTTCACATTTTTCTCCCCATTCTATCTGCACATAGTATTGGGGGTTTTATGTGAAATAACATATTTCTCAGAACCCCATTTCAGTTCATTGTGTCCTGCTCCCTTTCTTTGTATAGCCATATACCAACTCCAGAGAGTCCTTTCTTCCTATTTATGCATATTTCATTTTCATTTGTCATTTTGCATAATCTTATTTAAGATGATTTACTGAGTGCTTTCTATATGCCAGGAATTTCTAAAGAATTGATATCCATCATTTTGTCCTCCTCTAATATATCCCTAACAAATAAGGTAGTGTCTAATATATAAGCCCAATAAATATTTGTCGAATGGTATTGTGACATTGCCCCAAGGTGTAAAATTGACCTAAGGGACCAAGTAGCCAGACCAAGATGCAGAACCCAAGCTCTTAGCTTCTTTTTCAAAACCAGTCTTTGCAGCTATAGTTGTTACCCTGGCTTTCATCATCAACTACTTTGGGGATGCTCTTTTGATGTTTCTTGTGTTTATTCTCACATCATGACAATATCTTTCCTTCTTCTCATGATTTTACAATTAAAACAATTAGGAATGTAATCACATAATTTCACAGAGCTATGCCATGTTTCTTGCACACTAAAATATTATTTAAAAATATTATCTGATATAGTTTTCTTCTCAATAATTATAGCTGTATTTTCACCATTAAAATGGAGCCAATTTATCCAAATATAAATATAGACTATTTTGCAATTCAGTATATAGAAATTATACGTCATTTGAGAAAGAACAGGGTGAGGGTTATTGCCCTTGAGAAGAGATGATAAATGTTAAGGAGCAGTATAACTTTTAAAATAAATGATCCTCAATTAGTCTTCTTTGTATAATTATTTGCATTAATAACTTTTCGTTTACTCTTACAGAGAGTCATATCTTTCAATGGTGTGTGTGTGTTGTGTGTATGTGTGTGTGTGTACATGCATGTGTGTGTACACATTTCATTCACAGCATTTTGTACAGACTTTGGCAGCATAATTATTGATTATAAAAGGGATATCATTGCAAGTTAAAATTAGTTTATAAAAGAATTCTAAACAAAACTCAATTGTTTATGTATGTAATGGTTTTATTTATATAAATTACAATTCCAGATAACTCTAGTAGCCCAGACATTTCATTTGTTGTATTTACTTAATGGTCCTATACATTTCAAATACATATAAGGTCCTGAATAAAGCTTATCAAAATGCATGTTTCTAAGCCTCATCACCCAAATTATTTTAGCATGTCTATTTGGGAGTCTAGAATTCTAAATTTTCAACAAGTACCAGAGATGATTCTGATGTATGCAATGCAAGTATCACATCTGTGAAATATGGAATAGTTGAAAGGGCCCTTGACAAGGAAAGAGAAAGCCAAACTTGCAGATCTACTTTAACTATTCATATGATTATTAGACAATTATTTTTTTACTATATTCTCCTTGGCAGTAATATGAGAGAGTAAATTAAATTTGAATATTCTGCAAGGGATAAATTCTATTCAAATTTCAAGTTTTTCAAACCTATAACATCACAATTTTTAATCTATAAAATCACATTATGAAATCCAAAATTCAACATGCAAACTTTTCTTCTCCAGTAATCTTCTTTAAAAATGTAAATTAAAATTGTGTTTAATTTACAAGAAATAAGTCCTTGGATTAAACATGAGAATACAAGGTCTATGCATTTATGGCCTTCTGATTTGAGAGATTAAAACTAATGAAAAGAGGCCCTTCTTCTGATGAAGATGGTGGAGCAGGTAAACGCTGTGCTCGCCTCCTGCCATGACCGCATCAAAATCACAACTAAACTACAGAGCAATCACCCTTGCAAACCATCTAAAGACTAGCTGAACAGAACTTCAAGAACTAAGGATATAAAGAAGAAGCCATGTTGAGACCGAAAATACCCTTAGATTGCTACTAGGCCACCAGTGAATGTGTGACCATTAGACACCAAATAATTAAAAAAAAAAAAAAAAAAAAAGTAATGATAAGAGAAGTTTTGGAATTATTAAGTTAAAATCCTTATTCCAAAAGTTCTAAATAATATGCTACAGAAAAAGAATTTCTAAGTAGCCCAGAATACCACTTAGCAAAAATGCAATTATGTATCCTCTTTTTATCTTTTCTTTCTTTTCTCTCTCTCTCTGTCTCTGTTTTCTCCTTCTTTTTTTTTTTTAATAGGAGAAAGAGAAGACATAAATCATGAATGAAACAGTATGTAAGCTAAATGTGTTCACTCAAGGCTAACTCCCATATTTTATCTGTAGAATAACTCTAAGATAGTATTATGAAGCAATGATCCAGAGATATGTCAGAATCTTATTTATAAAGACATCTTAACTTTGACCAAAATACTCTATGATGTATGTAAAACATACTAATACTTGCAAGAAATATCCAGTATAAAAGCAAAAACAAAAGATGGTCATGTCAACTTTTAGTTTACCAGAAAAAAACAAAGATAAAGAAAAAACAATCAGTGAACAAGAATTCTGGTCATATAAGTATTACTAATAACATTAATATTGAAATTTTATAACATGGTCTACAATATCAAAATATGTGTATAGTATGTCAATATTACAATTAGAGAAGATATCAATCAGTATGACAGTGATTATCTCCTTGCAGGTTGTTCACTGGAATCCAGGGCCTTCTTTCACTAAAGCATGCTCCCAGATTAAGTCTGTAAATTATGAACGGATTTTTATTTCTCTAATGTAGCCCTATCTTAATCACATTCCCTCCAATGTCTTGATTTCTTCCATGGTATGCATCATCTGTAATTTTGTTTTCTTTATGAATAACTTGGAAGTATAATCCATAAATGTATGATAGCCACTCTGTTCTATACTGTACCACCTAGAAGAGTACTTAGGATGAGGTAAACACATCTTAGCTTTGTTTAATGATTAAATAACAAATAACAGTCATTTTCTTCCTTCCTTCCTTCCTTCCTTCCTTCCTTCCTTCCTTCCTTCCTTCCTTCCTTCCTTCCTTCCTTTTTCGTTCCTTCCTTCCTTTTCCTTCATTCTTTTCCCCTTTGTTTCATTCTTTTTCTTTTCTTTCTTTCTTGTCTTCCTTTTTTAAAAAATAAACAGTCTAGCATATTTCAATTCACTTAGATTTGCTTATACAGAATTAAGTCATGAGAAGATATATTTTTGGTATAGTAGAGGAAATTCTAGGACTGTATTTATTTATAGTTGTCAAGAACTGTGAAGGCTCCAAGATTTTTCCCTACTTGCAAGCAAACAATTTAGCCTGCCATAGTTGCGTAGGTATTAACAGAAACTGCAGATGCCTGAGTCAGAGACAAAGAACTTTATTACTCGTGGCACAGCAGGCAGCATGAACGTCAAGTTCACATCAGTTCTGTTTGCTGCCCAGGTCCTGTGAAGATGCACAGAGGTCTAAATGATTCTGCACACACAGTGGTCTGTGTCACAGAAGAGTAGCCCTGAGACTAGGAAAACGCCAATCTTACAACGGGCAAACTTGCCCCAGTGGGAGAAATGTCTTCTTTAGAAAATAAAGCCACTCTGTTCTCTGGAGAGAGACACTATTTCTATCTTCCCAACACTGTTTGCTCTACATACATCCTTGGGAGTGTCATTCAGAACAAGGTTGATAGTCCATACAGAAATCCAAGAAATGCAAGGAGAATCATCATTGAGCTATAGCCAGAATCAGGTAAAATATTGCAGACTTACATGTTCTTTGATTTACTCAGGATTCTTTTCCTCTCAATTAGCATGAATTACTCTGCCTTTAAATTTCAAAAAAAAAAAAAAAAAAAACCACACATGCCCTAGTTTGATAAAGAAGCTTTTATTATGGTATTAGACACTAGAAATTGAATTATGCAATCATTTACATGTTTTGAAAATGCTTATGTCTTCATATATATATATATATATATATATATATATATATATATATGTTGTTGTTTTTTCTAGTCTCCATTGTGTGAATCTGATCTTTTTTTTTTTTTTAGCTTTTCAGACCTAGTATTTAGTCTTTTGAACAATTTTCCAACAGAAACTCACATTTATAGTATGTATCCTCGGTATTATGTGATGAAAATGGAATTTTATCCTTGTGTTCTTCCTCCCAAACCACCACAGCCTTAGTCTAATCATAAGAAAAGCATCAGACACATGCTGATTGATTAACATTCTACAAAATACCTGACCATTACTCTTCAAATCTCTCAAGTCATCAAAAACAAGGAAAGTCTGGGAAAGGATCACAGCCAAGAGAATCCTAAGGACACATGACAACTAAGGATAATAGATTACCCTGGGTAGTATCCTGAAACAGATAAAAGACATCAGGGAAAGTCTGAAATGAGTATGAACACTATTTAATTATAAAGTATTGATATTGGTATATTTATTATAACACATTTATCATATTAATTTAAGATGTTAATAACAGGGGAAACTAAGTATGAGGCATATGGACACTCTTTGTCCTATTTTTTTCATTTTTCTGTAAATCTAAAACTCTCCCAGAATGAAGTTTATTTAAAATATATTGATTAGCTCGCAGAATATTTTGAAAGTTCTGAATCAAGGTAATGAATGTATTCATCACCCCCCAGTTTGTCTTTGTGTGCCTTTGTGATTCCCTGTATGCCCTCTCCCGCCATTTTCAGGCAACTCCTAATAAGCTTTCTGCTACTATGACATAATTTCAATTTTGTACAGTTTTATATAAATGGAATCCTATAGGATGCACCTTTTTCTCTGATTTCTGTTATAATATTATACGTATGGATATACCCCTATTTGTCAATTCATGCATTTATTAATGGGAGTTTGGGGTTATACATTATACACAGAGCTGCTAGAAACATCACTGTACACTTTACACACACATAAATATGTACAATTTTCTTTTGGTAAATAATTAAAAGTAGAATGACTACATTATGTGTAGCTACAACTCTATATTTTTAAGAAACTGCTAAACAACAAATCTGTAGTAATATTTTGTGTTATAAGTAATAGTGTCTGAGATTTATAGTTGCTCCATATCCTCTCCAGTAGTTTTATAAGTTTTTTTTTTTAATTTTAGCAATGTAATAGATGCATAATGCTATCTCATCATTATTTTAAGCTGCATTTTGCAAATAACTAATGATATTAAACATCTTTTTATGAGCTATATGTCTTCCATATATCTTCTTGAGCCAAGTGTCTGTTCAAATCTTTCGTCTTTTTTTTAAATTGTATTGTTTTGTTTTCTTATTATTTAGTTTTTGTATTGATGTGTTTTTGACATGTAGCATTTATTAGTTTTGGGTGAACAACATAATAATTGTATATTTATATAAATTTTGAAAATGATCACCGTGCTAAGTCTAGTTAACATACATGATTATTCATAGTTACACATTTTTTTCTTGTAATGAGAATTTTTTAAGATTTACTTTCTTAGCAACTTTCAAATATACACTATTATTAACTATAGTCATCCTGCTGTACATTACATCCCTGATATTAATTTTAAACTTGAAGTCTGTACCCTTTGACTCCCTTCATCCATTTTTTCCCAACCCCCCCACCTCCATCGCACCATCAATCAGTTCTTTGTACCTATGAGCTTGTCTTTTTTTCTTTTCTTCATCATTATACCACTGAAAATTATAATGCTTAATAGTTCTTGTCTCAAGTCTCCATTGTTATTTAATGATACTATTGGAGAACAGGATACTTTCATATCAAATCCAACTTATATGAAACAATGGATATGATTGAAGTGATCAAAGACCATTTTTATTTGAGAAAGGTCAAAGCAGAGTAAGTACACCTTAATACTTTTGAATAGATTCTGAATGGAGTGACAAATCCTTTGAATCTACCCTCTGAAATTTCAGGTTTTCTGTTTTCTTTGAACACATGGGGGGGGGGGGGGAAGGAATTTCCTTTGCAAGCATAAAACTAAAATAACATAAACAAAGAGCTAAAACCACCAGAGTAATAGCTAAATATAATTTGCACTTTTTAATATAAAGATATAAAGCTAGCCTCTGACAACATTTGTTGGTGTCCTGAAATGTCTACCCTATTGCTTATTTTAAAAGAATAACAAATTAGGATTTGCCTAGAGAAGGGTATAACTTCTGACTATTGGCAGTAACCCATTATTGGCATACTTCAATAATGAGAAAAAAATAATTCTAAAGTATTCTGCATATTAAATGAAATCACAGATAAATGGGCAAAGAATTAATTCAGCACATTTTACTACTATGAATGAACATGACATTTGAGTCCATGTGTTTCCTTAGTAATTTTGCGAAGTCCTTCCATTCAAAAGCAGTTCTACTTGAGTAGGAAAGTAAAGGCTGCGTGTTAGAAGGACAAAAGGATTTGAATTTGAGTATTTTAACACTGGACTTTCACTGTTAACTTGGTTAGGCAATCTTCAATATGACAACTATGATAAAAATAAAAAATTAAATTCTATGTTACATTAGTGTGGATAATTATGATTATGTTTATCATATTTGAACTCCAAAGGTATCATTTATTGTTTATTAACACTAAGCCACAAGGGCATTGTGTAAAAATCAGTTTAATTTACTTTGAAATTATTAAAAATGAACCATCCCAAATCACTTTTACCAAAAAATATCATCGCATATCATTGCATTAGTCCTTTTTCTAAGTTAGACACACAGCATGTACTCGTACTTAAATTTATTAACATAGCAGTGATCTTTGTAATTAAACCTGTGTGTGTGCGTGTGTTTGTGTGTGTGTTTTAATATTGATAGGTGGGTTACATCCTGCCCTCACTTCTAACTTCTCCCTTACATTCTTTGGCAGTAGGCAAGGTGTCTGGCTGTCTCTGTAATATGAATGGTTGGACGTTTCTAATAAAGGATGGAATGCAGTATGCTGTAGGACTTGCATAAAAAATCTTCAATGAATGGAAAAAAGGCTCTGGGACCTTGGATGTCAGTTCCAGGAGAGACAAATTTATAGGTATAACAATCTGTCTTTTATAACTGACATCTAAGGTCCCAGAGGGCTTTTCCCTCACTAAGGATTTTTCATGCATTTCCTACAATATGAAAAAACTCTGAATGTAACATTTAGGCATTTCTGCTACATATAAAAGGAGGCTTGTCAATTCTGTTCTAGATCGATACCCAGAATCAGTTTTAATATTGGATTAAAACTTTACTAGAAATGAAATTTCTATACCATTGCAATAAAGACACGTTAAAATTAAGCTTGGTTAGCAATTTACTATTTCACCAGGAACCGATAATAAAGCATCCATCTGCCCTATAGTTAAGCAGGCACCGAGTGAAGTATATTCTCTTCTGACTCACTTAAAGACGTGTGGATATGACTCAAAGAACTGAAGCAGAGGTACAAGTGGCTTTTCAAAGTTGCTTTTTCCGTGTCTAGGACACAGAGGAAAAATAACTGTTGCATAAGGAGGCTAAAATGTAGGACAACACAGTTCTAGGACAGTTATCCTGTTTAAAATCATATAAAAGTATTGATTAATCAGTTGGTCCATATAGGCACAAGAGCTGATTCCATCTACAGAATAATAATTTATTTTCAAAGTTTCATTTCTGCTTTTAACCAAAATGACAATACTTTGTCAGTTTCAAGCAAAAGAGTATAGTAGTATGGATTACACTGATGCATGAGTATGGTATTATATATATCTACATATATATATATATGTATATACTCAGTGATATACCTGGAGTGCCAAAAAATGTACACATTTTAAGAGATGTCATCTATGTATTACTTTTCGAAGTTGAATTGAATTACAGTTGCAATGTGTAATATGACATTCGCTCAAAAGATGGCATTAATCAACTGAATGCTAGCGTCATTAATTGTATTACAATTTTAACACAGTTTTTTCCATTCTTACAATTTGTATACTTTTTTTGGCACCCTATGTATATATCTATCACTTCATATTTTAGGCTTGTTTTGGTTTCTTTTAGCAATGTTTTGTAGTTTCCAGTGTATAGGTCTTGTATATATTTAGTTATATTTATCACCAAATATTTCATGTTTTGTATACTATTATGTATAGTGCTTTAAAATGTTGTTTTATATGTATTGCTAGTTATAGAAGTAATATATCTTGGTGCTGGTTACACATACACATACTTTTTCTAGCTCATTATATTATACACTTAAAATAGTGATTTTTTTATTATATGTAAATTATGTCAATAAAGTTGATCAGAGAAGAGTTCTTGTAATTTACTTCCTGTACAGGATTTTGTGCATAAGTGAAATAACTCCTGTAACATGCTTACTACGGTCTGTAACAACAACAAAAATATGTGCTTGACAAAAATTAGCTATTATTATTTTTAAATTCTGTGTTGGTATGTATTTTCTTCACTATAAATTAAATGTTAATTGTGATATGCATATATGGGAATACATATAGAATATTATCTGCATATGTAAACATGATATATTGCTGGACATTTTTAAAATATGTTAACCTTACTGACATAAGATTTTTGTAAAGACAGGAAATGTTATTGGTTTAAATTCTCCAATCTGAGTCCTTTAAATTATTCTTTGTTGCCTGCTTTTAATATTTCTGCTCACTACCTTGCTCTCCCACAAGTCAACTGTATTTCACTTATAACTTTATAATAGTTATGCTCATAAAATCTGCATTTTTGTGCTTTGCTCATATTTTTCCTCGAAGTTATTTGGTGACACAAAATATCTCCTAGTCTTAATCTTAGACTAGGTTGACTATGTAATATGGAACACCGAGTTTTGCTGTGTTCATGTACTTTTTACTGTTTATTATTAAATCAACTACTTTTTCTTCCATCCACCACATTCTTGGCAATAGAAATTCAAATCCCTGTAGGGGTGTACTTAGCTATATGCAGTAGTAATTGTAATAATAAAATAGAGTAATAGAGTAATAGTAATTTCTCTCTCTCTTTCTCTCCATATATATATATATATATATATATATATATATATATATATATATATATATATATATATAGTGTATTGTACCACATGGCAGGGAGTTTTAAGTGTTTTATATACATATAGACAAAATGTATTTAATTCACAAAACGGGTAGGAATTGGGTAATATTTGCAGGTGGGTTTGTAGGACAAAGCGATTAAGTGGAATCCCTAATTGCTAATAATCTTTAACCAGCCTCAAACCCTGGGACTCTGAGTCCAGTAGCCAGATTTCAAACATTATAGTCTCCGACCACTCAAAATTCCCTTTTTTGATAAGATTCGTAACTTTAAATTAATGATAATGAATTATGGGACTTAAACAGCCATTGCTGGTTTAATCAATTCATTTTATATCCTTCATAATATGGGCATTGATCTTATATTTTTAATACTTAAGTTCAAGGTGATCATGTATTTAAAACTCACTTACAAATTTATATAATGTAGTTTCACAATCAACCTTTGAAACTTTTGTCCTCCTTAGGCGATTAGCTTGGATTTCAAGTAAAAGACAGACATCATGTTTCCATAAAATAGGGTAAGTCCCTGTACTTCCATTAACTTACATCTTCAAGTCATGCATTAGTGTCAGTCCTCAGATGCCTTCAAGAAGTTTTTGGCTACATAAATTTTGAGGGAATTTCTGGGTGAATTGTCTAAATATAATGAATATATAATGAACCATGCTTTACAGTTTAATAGAATGATGGTATTGTTTTTCCCTGTCTTATTCTTGATTCTTCAAATAATGACTCTTGATATTGCATTTAATTACACTTTAACTCATTCATGAAATGAATACACACATGGATTTTCTTAGTTTACAAGGCTGAAGTGTGATTATCAGAAAAGGCAATCAGATTAGTCACTCAGATCAATCTTCATTTTGGATGAATACTTTGGTGTGATCCAAGTAAAATTCTCTTAAGAAGCTCACATGCAATTTTCACTTTACGGTAATGAAATGAAATCCGGTTTGATTTAATATACTACATTTGAATTATTTAAAAAGATATAAGTGTGTTTTCCCATTTCTACGTGGTATTGGATTAGTCCTCAATTTGTAATCAGTTTTATTATCTTCTTTATTCACAAAATGAGTTTTTACACTGCTTTTAAAAAGTTAGTGGAGATAAGGCTTTTTTCTCATGACATCTGAGCTACGCAATGTGTCTTCTACAGTGTGATGATGCTCTATTTCAGGTGTTTCTGGAAGTTAAGCCACATGGGAACTGCTTCCAGCAAAGGAAATGTGGTGTAATAAACACTTATTTTACATTCTTTGTTCATTTTAGTTTTATTGCTAAGGACTACTGAATCGTTACTTTTTAAATATACATGTAGACATACATAAAGGGTAAATAAAGTGTCATTGTACCTTTTCTTGAATTATGATCGAATTTGTTCAGACCTTTCCTTATCATAACTGGAAGGAAGCCATAAAGGCTTTTTGCTGCCATTTTAAGATTTTTCTTCCCCACCCCTTTCTTTCAGTCTCAATTCAAAAACTGAGAACCATCCATCTGAACCTTTAATTGGGACCTTAATTGGGCCTTTGGTGTCCTAATTATGAATAAGATAATTATAGTAATTATAGATGAATTAGAGTAATAATTAGTAATTATAAATAAGCCAATCTAAAGTACGTTTAAAATATACTTACACGATGAATATTTAAAGTAACAGTACCACATCAAACATCGTGATGTATTCTACTATGTATTTCTCATTATAACTGGCTTAGAATTTCAGGAAATTGAAATTATATACATATATATTAAAATATACGTATATTTCTTATGATAAGTTTAATTTGTAGCCTATCCTCCATGTTTTAAAGGGAAGTAATTAATACATATTTGCTATTTGTGGAACAGAAAAATAATTCTTTTTTCCTAATTTATGTAATTCCCATAAGTTACCTGTGATCAGTACATGTTTCTTGTCAGAAGTATTAAAATGCATACACAAGCTTGACAATTTATTTTGGAGATGATAATTTCAATTTATTTTAACATATAAAGTCTATAGTCATAAAAACTTCTGAGTCCAGCATAGAATTTCTCTGGAGTTTTAAGGGTTATAACATTAATTGTGTACCGAAGAAGAGATAGGCCTGGAATTAGGTGATTTACATACATCTAATATCCCATTTAACCTCACAACAAATCTACAAGGGTTGAGATGGGGTTGATGTTATATACATTTTAAAAAGTGATTAAAACATAGCTATCCCAATTTCACACAGATAAAACAATAAGTAGAAGTATTGGGATTTAAGCATACATAGATTCAATTCCAAACCCACAATCTTTTCAAAATGCCATACCATCACTTTTGTAAGACAATTATCAAAACTATAAATGAATGCCTATTCTAATTACCTTGACTTCCTAAATATTTTAGAAAATACAATATTTTCCTTTCTACCGTTGTTTATTTGAACAACACAAAGAACCATAATTTATTGCACCTTTCAATGATTACTTCTAGTATTTGAATCTCATTTGTTAAGGATTTCTTACTTATTTTCTAACTTTGTAGCCATCATATGTTTGTTGCTCACTTCCTTTAATCTTCTCTTGTAATCCTTTTCCCGTAATTATATATCCTTCTTTAATGAAACAGAATACAATTAGCTCATATTCTAATTATAACTAAATCTATATGTGTTGACTAAAAGTAACTGTCACACAGCCAATCCATTTATTACAATTGTCTTGACTAGAACTTTGACATAAATAATGATTAACTAACATACAGTGTAGTTCATCATTTAGACTACTTTCATTTTGTTACTGTCTTGACAGGATCGTTAGAGAAATAGTTATCAAACTCTCCGACAGCTATCAACCCCTGGCCCAGCTACTTGCAGCTGTGTAATATTGAGCTCCAATTTGCTGTTCTGAAAAATGAAAAATAAAATCTATTTTTCATATCTGTTGAGAGGTGAAATAAGATATAATATGAAAATTACCTGACTGTATGCCAGGCATATATTGAAATAAATGGAAATATTTTGTAGCTATAATTATAAAAAGACCCTAATGAAGTCTTGATGAGACTGTATCATACGATTATTTATAGCCATGAAGCCATCTCCCAGTAAAGTTAAACTAGACACTTCTTTGTATATTACCAATCTTGATACTAAATACTGCTGATTTAATTGAGCTTCAGGGAAACTGTTTCTTTCAAACTTGTTTCCAGCTCGTCTCCTGAAGAAAGTAGTACTTCATTTTGTTTAATATAATAAAATATATCAACAGGAAAATACATTTGTATTTTTATTAGAATCACTATAGACATTAAGGCTGAATATATCAAAAAGACCTGGAAATGTCAAAGATTTATTTCAATTCTTATCTCAGTTTTAAATATAAAACTTATAATTTTTATTTTCTGTTAACCTGTCTTCAAACACCCTGATTTTTGCAGGTTTCTCCAGGGTATACATGAGAACATTGGTGGTCTTTATTTATCTTATTTTTTTCTAACTTTTGTCATTTTTTAATTATTTTTCTTAATTTCCATCTCTCTGCTGTAATTATCTGTTCTTGCATTTTTGTATAATTTTGCATTAGAAATCCTAACATATTAATCATAGTTATTTCAGATTTCTTGTCTGATCTTTCCACCATCTGTGTCATACCTGAGTGTAATTCTGAGGGTTGCTTTGTCTTTTGAGACTGTGTTCTTTCTTGTTTTTCTGTGTACCTTGTAATTTTTGGTTAAATGTTAGAAATGACTTATATCAAGAGTGGGTTGGTTGCTTGGTTTTTATTTATTTATTTATGTATTTATATATGAATGCATATGTTTGTTTATTTAAATGTTTGTCTCATTTGTAGCAAAGACTCAATAACTCTAATTGTTATTAATACATTAAGTTCAGTTTTATGGCATAGCTTATAGGTCAATTTTTATAAATGTCCTATGTGTGCATAAAGATGTATGCTCCAGTGGACATGTGTCCAGAGACCAAGTTTTTAATGATACTCCTTAAATGTGTTTGTTACATAGGTGAGATATTTTTTGTTGTTTTTGTTTTGAGCATCTACAAATACCTTACATATTTTTAAATGTTTCATTATGTTGGTATATTTATCAATTTCTCATATAAACACACCATAAAATTTACTTTGCTTTATAGCTTTGAAGCTCTTATTCTTATATATACACTTAGAACTGTTGTAGCGTCCTGTATGTTGAGTAGTTTTTCATGTAATATGGTTACATCCTTTAATCTCAAAATGTTTTTCCCTTAAAATCTACCTGTCTGAAATTGTATAATTATGTCAAGTTATTTGCTTTTATTTGCAGAGTAATTCCAATTTGTATTGTATACTTTCAACATAAATCAGTCTTTTAAATTTAGTTGTGTTGGAAGTAGAATATAACTATATTTTATAATTTCTTAGACTAAACATTTCTGTGATGTAAGAGGTTAGTTTAAATGGATTTGTTCTTGAATATTATTATGTGCTTTCTATTTGCCATTCTTGTTTAAATCTTCTATAGCTTTCATTCTGGGTTTGATATGATTCAAGTTGTTTTTTGTTTTTCCCTATCTTATTCCATTTGTTCCCTTCAATGTCCTAAAACTTGTAACTATTCCTTTTAATGATAGCATAGCTACTTAAATATGATTGAATATATTCAAGCATATACAAAGTCATTTAATATTTTTACTTCATCCTAAAATATACAAGGGTCTTAAAATACTTAAGTTCTGAAAACCTATTTCCCAACTTAATATGACCCCTTTTTCCAATATTTTAGCTCTATCTTGTTTTTCTTCAAAAATTAAAATTTATATCTGTTATTTTGGAGTCATTTTATTTTCATTTATCCACTTATTTCACCATCTTCATTTAGTAGTAAAAATTTAACTTTAGATTTTCACCTCTGACCACTTTTATCTAAAGTACATCTTTTAAAAGCTACTTTATTGAGAATATATTGGAAATAGCTCTATGTGTATTTATTTACATCATCTGAAAACACATTCATTTCAATTTTGTTCATTATAGCTAGGATAGTTTAACCATCTATGAAATTGAAAATTGGAAGCTATTTTCTCTCAGAATTTTGAACATGTTTTTCTGTCTCTGGCCTGCCTCCATTGTGCTCTTGAAAAACCTATCTTCAGTCTAATTGCAAACTTACTATAAATCATTTTTTCCCCTCTGACTAATTTTAATGTCTTCTCATTTTCTTAATAGCATTTAATTTCCAATGACATAATCCATGCGTTAATTAACTATTATTTATCCTGTTGCAATTTGATAAAATTCTCGGATCTGAGAAAAGACAGTTTTGAATAATCCTGTAAAATTTTTATCCATTATGTCTTCAGATATTTCTGCTTCTCCACTGTACAACTTCAATTAGTTTTCTTTTGGATCTTGCCATTTTATCTTCAAATTTGCAATCATTTTCATAACATCGTTCATATTGACATTTATTCTCTCTCTCTCTTTCTCTCTCTCTCTCTGTGTGTGTGTGTGTGTGTGTGTGTGTGTGTGTGTGTTTTATATTGAATAATTTCTTGAGATCTCCCCATCCCCACTTCCTGTTTTTGTCTACCAATTGCTCACTCATTTTCATCCCATGTATTATGTATAATATTATCCATCCTTTGTATGCTTTTACATATATATATATATATATATATATATATATATATATATATATATATATTAATTTCTTTTGGTTTGCTTAATTTTTATTTGTTTGTATATTTTGACTACAAAGAAATATAATTCTGTATGAAAATATTATGAGGTCCACTAGGTGTTCCACATTCTCAAGGGGAAGTTATATCCCCCATCTCTTAAGTACTAAAACATCAAAATAGGCAGATTTCATTAAGACCCCTTTATTCAAAGAAGTGTATTTCTTTCTCACATTTACTTTGATTGTATAGCCCACACTGACCACAGTGGTGAGCATGTGAGCCCATATATGATGTGGGGGCAGGAGGATCTTTATTAAATTCCATCTGGGACAGAACCATGGCTTTATCTTTATCCATTGCACTCCAGAGAAACATCATGTCGGAAGCTCAAGTTCTCCCAGGATTCCTCCTTTAATTTCTTTTGTGGACTCTACCTGATCTTTACTTTTGTGACTTTTCAGCAATTAATATAAAGAAGTTTAGTTTTTTGTTTTTTTTTTAAATGGCTGTATTCCAAGATATCTAGTTTTAATTAGTACTAGCAACAGAGTCACTACTCAGTTTTAAATATTATGAAGCAAGCATTTTAAAACTGAAAAGTTTTGTATTAGAATTACTCTTGAAAGATCAAGGTTACTTTAGTATCTCATACTAACTTCAAAGTACAAGTCAGTTTAGAGACATTTAGGGGAGTAAAAAATTCAAGTGTCATTTGCTTATTTACACCTATTTTTCAGAAGTCTGATCCCCTGGTGAAAAAAAAAAATGAAAATATGAGTGTTTTCTACTTTTAAAAGCTTTAATTGCTGAGGGTAATGACTCTGAAAAGAGATTACATTTTATTGCTTGGGATGTTTCTTCCTACCAGAATCTATTCATCATTGCAGTACAATTCCTTGGGGATTGTGCTAATGGGCTGTGCTGCCACCAATAAACACCTTGTTGATGGTAATTATTTCAGGGGGAAAGGAAGTCATTCTTTCATAGATTGGGCCTTTTAAATGCACTGTGAAATGAAGGGCACATGAGCTTAAGAGTAATTATTCCCATCATGCACAGTTTTATGACTCGAGATATTGAGATAACAAGGAAAATAAATGTAAAGTAGGTGTGTATGGAAAACTCATCGTGGATAAAATTCTCAATGAGTGTATCAAATATAGAAATGTGAGTAGTAAACATATTTATAATTTAAAAAAATTAATCATATCATGATATATACAGAAATATTTTATTAATGAATATTAATATTAATTTTGACAAGTAACTAAGTTGCTTCTTATTGAAGATTATGTATTATTGGGGAGGGGATTATTTCTCTTTTACATCTAGTATATATATTATTAAAGGTATTGCAAGAAAATAAAAATTTTAATATTAAAAATAAATAGCTACCACCTAGGGGAAAAAAATAGCAAGTTATCAAAGTTATACTAAAGTAAAGCTCATAGAAATCACTTTCTGGATCATTGGATCATTCTCTTAATATTAAATCATGTCTCACAAGCACTCTTTAAATAATAAAAGATAGACATCATCACCATGTTCTGTTAAATGGGGTGTTTTGGGTCACATAAAAATTAAGAATTTTCTTGCCCTTCAATTATACACTTTTAATATACTGTAAATTGAAATCTGAGTTGGGGAAATTTTTCAGTATCATACTATTTATTGAAGAGAAGTGAGGAAAATTTTTCAGTTTATTTGAAAAAAGTTCATTGACAACCTAAGTATTTAAAAATTATCAAGGAACTTAAAAATTATGATAATATACATCTGGGAATTTATAAAAATGAAAACCCATCACTGTTTCCCGAAGAGGTGAATGTTAAAAGACCAACATTTTAAATTTCACCCCTGGGATAATAAAACTTTATTAGTTTTCTATGCAGCAAATTGCCAGAAACTTAGTAGGTTAAACCTACTGCCTGTTTATCATCTCATAGTCTCCACTGTTAGGAGTCTATGCACAGCTTAGATGGGCTTTCTGTTCAGGGACTCAAAGGGCTGCAAAATGGTGTCAGCTGCTTTCTCCTGTGGAGGATGGACTCTGGAGGAATGTGCTTTTCAGCTCATTCAAGTTATTAGCAGAATTTATTTTCATGTGGTTATGAAACCGGGGCCCTGGATTCTCACTGGTTGTTGGCTGTCGGCCACCCTCGTGTCCAAGAAACTGCCTGCATTTCCCTGCCAGCAGGCCCTTTCCATAGGCATTTTCACAACATCTCTGTTTAGCTCTTCAAGGCCAGCAGGAGAGTGGCTCTAGGGCAACCTGGCAAGAGGAAGTCTTGTATATTTTTAATTTAATCAGGGAAGTGACATCCCATCACAGGAAAATCACAAGTTCCACCCACACTCACTCAAGGAGATGGGAGTATGAAGAATCTGATTCCTGGCAGTTACCCTAGGGGAAGTCTACTCACAGTTTAATTTGACTCATTTATCTTTGTGTTTGAATTACTTTAATACTAAATTGTGTTTGATGTCATAGGACAATTAGCAGCTTCACTCACGATGACTCTTCTGAGATATTTTGAGTAAGTTACCAGTAAACACTATGAATCTCCAAACCCTATAGGGTAAAATGAGTGCTTAGAACTGTGATGGGCAAATCGTAAATATGTAATGAAAGTAATTTATTAATATTATCATCACGTATTTTATTATTGCTATGTATATTGGGTTTTGAAAGATAACTATGATAATTCACACTGGAGTTTGATGAGAGTTGGAATACATCCACTATGACAGGACAAGTAGCTTGATTGGTATGACAGAAAAATGAGCAACCAAAGATAGGACAACGTCTGAACTTCCTACTGAGCTAGAAACATTGTGAGAGCAGGAGAATATATACATACCTCGTATTCTGTGGAGCCTCAAATGGTGCTAGTTTGCTTAATTAATAATGACGTGAGAGATAGATAGAAAATATTTAGTCAGAATAATTAAAAGATGGGAGTTTCAGAAAGATGAGGAGGGAGTATTGGGTATGTCTTTGGGATACGTCCACAGCGACTAGAATTTAGCATCTGTTCTACAGATACTAGGATGACTGTGAGATAATAATTTCCTTAATCTCACCGATGTCAATTTACTAGGAAAAGTACAAAGGTACTACTCAAAAATAAGCAAGCAGAAGAATGGTACCCCATTAAGCATTCCCCAGGTAGTTATAATCACTAGTAGTTAAAATCTGTCATGCCAACATTATTTTTCTCCAAGAGGAGATTTTAAACAGACAGTGAAAATAAAAGAAAATACAAATAATAAACAACTCAAACCATCAAATTTGATACCTGACTTAAATTCTGGATATTCTTGCCCTTTCTCCGGGATTCTCTCTCAGTCACTTCTCAACATTGAAGAAAACTTAACCTATATTGTGAGTTCCTGGACTACTGAGCTTTTATCTATGACTATAGTTAATTGTCAATTTAATAATTGTCCTTGAGATAGTAAGACTGGGTTAGGTGTTATGTAAACAGTGAAGAGATCCCTACTTAGATATCCTTGGGGAATTAGGGACAGTTAAAGATCACCAGGCTGCAAATGAGCATAGTCTTAAACAAAAGAATGGGAGGAATATGAGTGAAAACATTGAAGAAAGTCTTCTAGAAAGAACAGTAAAAATCTATGACATCATGGAAACATAGAAATACATTATATTTTAAAAGATAACTTTTGGAGGTGTGATATGTCTGGAAATTGGATGAGTTTTTCACGCTCTAGCAGGAGTGCAAAGCTAGAGAGTGAAAAATATTGATGGTTTTAGGGAGCTGAATATTTGTAAACATAGGAGTGACAAAAATGTTTATACTTTACAAACATCTTAGGGTCTTTAGGATGGGATGCAATGACAAGGGATCATGGAGAAGATGATGCAGCAACATAGGTAGAAAACTGAATTCAATGATGTAACCATCGGTATAAGAAAGAGAGGGCTAATTTGGAAGATATTAAGAGATAATGTGAACAGAAATTAGTAGCTAAATTATGTGTCTGGCAAAAGAAACAAAATTTTTCTCCAACTACCCTGTCCAATAAGATGTCCTCTAGCCACATGTGGCTGTACACGTTTGTGTTTATATTAGTTATTATTAAGCACATTTAATTGTTCAGTTCCTCAGTAGTATTAGCTATACTTCAAGTGTTCAAGTCATCCAAATATGTGGTTAGTGGCTACCATATTAAAAAGCATAGATATTGAACAGCACCAGTATAGAATCAATTCCGGATATTTAATATGAGCTACCTGTGTGTTTATTGGGAGAAGGATATGGAGAAAAAGCAAATAAAAGAAATAACATAATGAGACTGAATTATAGGCATCTTGTGTTTGAGTTAAAAGTGGATATGTAAGAGTTTTCCATCACTCCTGTGCTTATATCAGTAATGCTTAGGAACATTCTTGTCATATACCTTTCTATTTAGGCACAAAATTGTAGGCTAAGTTCCTAAACGAATATTTGTTACTACAAGAGTATGTACATTTATAATGAATAATGGTTGCTAAGTTGTCCTCTAGTTTATATTACCTGGTTACCTGAAAAATATTTTTTACAATCCAATTAAACTGTGTTATATATGTATATGTATGTGTATATATATATATATATATATATATATATATATATATATATATATGTTTCCCAAAGTATGAAATGTCATCTTATTTTAAAAATCACTCACATATCTAATTAAGATTGAGTCTAAATAACTTTTTCATATATTTATGATGCATTTGTGTGTTTGTGTTCAGGACTGATGTTTTCATATCTTAAGCGTTTTTTTGTTTTTCTTTATTTTTCTTATTGATTTGTAAGATATTTTTACACATTAGAATAGAATATTAATCATGGGGTTGTCTTGTGAGTTAAAAATCCTTTTTCTTCCTTCTTTATTCCTTCAATAACCTTATTTATGGTCACCTTATATCCCTTTTTAAATGTTAAATTTATCAATATTTCCCTTATGATTTTTGGTATGCAATTCTTGTTTACACATAAAATCGTTCATCTTCTGAGATTTTTATAGTTTTTATGTTAAAATATTTGATCCATATGGAATTTATTTTAATTTGTTATGGTACTCTTTAATTTGTTATGGTACTCTTCCAGGAGCACATGGAAGAAAGGAGAGAATTAAAATTCTTCCTCCATTTTGTTGTTTATGTTGTTGTTGATTTAAGCGACTAAAAAAACCCCAGTTTTTGTATGTTTGTATGCAAAGAAAAAAACAATATAAATATATTTTAAGTGAAACATGAGAGTAATTCCAAAAACGTTTATGGTAAGTCAATATTACCCATTTTTCTCAAAGCCATACTGACTGAAATAGAAGGAAACAGAGGGAAAAGTAAAGCATACCAGGACCAGGAAGAGAAGCTCTACCCTCTGCTTTATCCTTCAGCTTCTCTATGGCAAGGTTATAAGTGACAAGACTGTGAGTCAAACAGTTTACAGGCTATAGCTTCATTATCAAATAACAAGTCAAAGTAGAGTAGGTGAGGAGTGGCTATGCAGTCTTGTTAATGCCCTTTATTCATATTTGAATTTTAACACAAGAAAACAACTCTTGGAACCACTGAACAAAATAACAGTTATCATATGTAAAAGTGGAATTCTCACCATTTTTCCCAAAATGAGGAGACTGAATATCCTGTTGCCCAAAGACTAATTTTAAGTTTCATCTCTAACAATATTTATGCAAAATAATAAAGGAAGGAAATAAAGAACATAATTAATATATACAAAAATATTTATACACACGCTCAGGGAAATAATACAAAGCTATGACCCTAATTTCTGTAATTAGACACAAAGTCATAGTTGCTATAATAACTTTCTTTATTTAGTGCCATTTATACTGATATTGTCCTCGGTGAGAATTTCAGCTGTGAAGACAATTGGGTCTTCCTTGAGCCATTCCATTTTTCTATTAGAAAAAAAATGCATCTGGATATGGGCTATATGGTAAAACCAGTTCATTCCGTGGCCTTAACCCAATACTACACTTTCTTTTCTGTAAAACGACTTCCTTTATTAGAAGCAAAACTATGTGGAATGTCATGATAATAAATGATTCCATAGATGATGGTGCCCAAAAAAGAATTTTCATAAGGGAAGATAAATGTATATCTAGAATATGTGTCTATTTCAATGAGGACAAGTCTCTCTCCCTTTCATGATTTAAGTTGTCCAGTGTAATTTACCTGCTACCAGGAGTGCAGCTGGTCTCCCTGGGGAATGACACCATTTTGAATTTATTGTATGTCTCTGTTACTCGAAGAGTAGGTATGTACTCAGTAGTAGCATTCTCCCTGAGTGGGGTTCTAATGCTGTAATTGTCCACTTTCGGGTAATACTAGCATACCATGCAGACCCAGTGATAAACCAGGCTCAAGTGTTTTGTATCAGTCAATTTGTTATATGGAATTTCCATGAGGCCACAGGTGTGAACTGATGGAGGTGAGTCAATGCAGAAGGAATCAGTTTCAAAAGAGACTGAGACGTTTGCTTATGTGACTTACTTGTATATTCTGGCCCTGCTCAACCCCATTATTTTTTATATTACTGTGATTACTGTTGCACATGTCCACCTTTGTGAATAGGTGGGTCAGACATGGAAAACTCAGGCTGCATAGTTGTGTGATGTCACTTTCTGTTTGTCTCTTTCAAGGCCTATTAATAAGCCAGAGGTTATTTCTCAGATTAAGGAAATTTAATCTTCATCAAAGAATATAGATTTGCTCCAAAACCATAAAGGTCATCCTTATGATTCTTTCATTTGTGTTTACCAGGAAGCTCCATACAGCATCTCTAATTACCACAGGCACTTTGAGTATTAGTGGCTCTACTGAATCATTAGGCCTATGTGAAGAGTAGCTTGCATGGTAGCCTGGATTTACTGCCAAGCCGTTTCTTGTTATAGCCTTCACTCGAAACAAGTGCCTTAACCTGTTGAAGAAGCCTATTCAAATGTGGTACATGTTGTCTCCAAAATATTTTTTTTTTAATTAAAGTTTATTGGGGTGACAATTGTTAGTAAAATTACATAGGTTTCAGGTGTACAATTCTGTAATACATCGTCTATATGTCATATTATTTGTTCACCATCCAGAGTCAGGTCTCCAAAATCTTAAAATCATACAAACATCGAGCCTTTATTTTTTCTTCATGGCTACCGTGTTTCCCTGAAAATAAAACCTACCCCAAAAATAAGCCCCAGTTAATATCATCAGCCAGATGGACGCATTTAGTATGTTATGACGATGTTCCAGAAGAAGATGACATGACTGTACTTGAATACATGTAGATTGTTGTACATAAAAAAAATAAGACATCCCCTGAAAATACGCCCTAATGTGTCTTTTGGAGCAAAAATTAATATAAGACCCAGTCTTATTTTCGGGGAAATATGGTATAAGACCAAGTCTTATCTTTGAGGAAACACTGTAGGCATAGCGAAATAACTTGTCTTTCACCTCTAGGAATTAGGAATTCCTAATATGTTCCATACCATTGAACTCACAGAATCTTCAGTGAAGCAGCAGACTCATAATCAATTTCTGTGGGGTTTAATTTCTAGATTCAGGTTGGCATTTGTCTTATGAAGATATCTCACAGTAATTGCTACATCTTACTCATCAGTTCCAATCAACCTAATGTTATCAGTGTAGAACAGTGTGGTGTTTTGTTGAATGTCATGAAAATCAAGTTCTTTGGAACTAATTTATATCTAGAACAAGAAACTTGACATAGCCCTGAGGCAAGGCTGTGAAGGTATACAGAGTGTTCAATGAAGTATCAACTTGTTCCAATAAAGATGCTGCAGTTGGGACACCAGCTACAATGGGATCACCACCTGATTAAATTTATGATGCTCCATAGTGATTTTCCAAGGTCCACTCTCCTGCACTGGCCCAGCAGGAAAGTTAAATGGGTGTGTAGTACTTATCCTCACTCCTGCATCTTTCAAATCATTGATAGTGGCATTCATTTCTGCAATTCTTCAAAAATTCTGGGTTTGCTTCTGGTTTACCACCTTTCCGGTTTTACTCCTGGGCCACATTTCTCGGCCACAGTGATGTCTTGGATTCCCAGTGATTATTGTCATTTCAGAATGGATGGTCTAATTCCCATAAATTCTGGGCATACCCTTATTCCAGTGCACAGGCACACTCACAAATGTCCATTGGTTCCTTTGAAAATGGCTTGAAAGAGTATGTATAACATACATTTGCTGCAACACTGCAGGGTTTTCTTTTTCTAAGAGGGACCAGCCTCACTTTCAATCAAGGTGCTCTGCTGGTGACCTGGCTTCAGTGTAGAAACTGGGTGTAAAGCCATGATTTTTCATTGTAGTAAATCAAGTCATATTTTTGGCTACCATGTCTAGAAGGCGTTTGTTTCTCCCTGTTACATGACGTGCAGTATTCTACTACACTGTCTGTCTGTCTGATTTCCTGTGAGGTCATGATTAATTACGTCCCGTCAAGGATTACTGGAGGCCAAAGCTTTAATCAGTTACCAGTATGTCCTTAGCGTTCTTTACAGTAAGTTGTTGGAAGATATTTTCCAGGTTTTTATGTGACTCAGACTTTCTAAGTGAGAAGCATGTTTGGATAGCAAAGGCCTTGGAAAGTAGACATAATGTATCACTCAGAAGAGGTTTAGAGACTTGTCTTTCTGGAGCCATTTCCTTACACTCATGTTGAAATCTGACTCTATTTATGGATCAAGTAGCAACAAGGGGTGATTTCCTGGGGTCTTGAGAAGAATTTGTACCCCCTTGCAAGTATCTGCCCAGGGGGAAATTACCAGTGTTTTCAAGCAAAGGAATGCTAATTTTCTCAGGCACAGGTGGTCAGATGACTGAAATAGAACAGGGAGGCTTAGAGTTATTAAGAGGTTCAAGTTGTCATTTCTCCCAAGTCCAGTCTGTTTTTCGGTTTAAGGTCCAGTTTAATAAAGCAGGAAAAGAGCTGAGAACCATTAAATTGCTAAATCCCACAGAGTAGCACTGATTTTTGAAAACGAAGCAATTAGAAACTGCATTACCATAGATGTAAAGGTTTGAATAAGGCTGTGTCAGGAAAATAAGTTGGTTATTTGGCTCAGAAATAGCCAATATTTCACTCAATCAACCTCTGTTACTGTGTAAACACGATTTAGCAATACATTCTCGGTCTTTGAACCCTACACAAATACTATAAGCGCAATTGTCACTTCATGCCTAAAATATAAGTTCTATTTTGAGATAATTTAGTATAATAAAATATGTTTTAATACAAATTGATGACATTTGCTTGCATTCAATAGAAGCAGTTATTAAAATTAATGCCCATAATAAGGTATGAAGATAAATGGAATCCCTAACACTATTTACTTTTTGTGGAAACTGAAAATACAAGAAATTAAGTGACTTACCCAAAACCACTGAATGATTTAAGAGTTAAATTCTCATCTGTTGACTCATTGTTTACCAACATATATT